>NC_056687.1:5687500-5775000 GCF_018350215.1 Panthera leo
TTCTTTCTTTCTTTCTTTCTTTCTTTCTTTCTTTCTTTCTTCTTTCTTTCTTTCTTTCTTTCTCTTCCTTCCTTCCTTTCTTCCTTCCTTCCTTTCTTCCTTCCTTCCATTCTTTCTTTCTCTTTTTCTTTCTCTTCCTTCCTTCCTTCCATTCTTTTTCTTTCTCTTTTTCTTTCTTTCTCTTCCTTCCTTCCTTTCTTCTTTCATTTCTTTCTTTCTTTCGTTTCTTTCTTTCTTTTTCTTTCTCTTTCTTTCTTCCATTCTTTCTTTCTCTTTTTCTTTCTTTCTCTTTCTTTCTTTCTTTCTTTCTCTTCCTTCCTTTTCTTCCTTCATTTCTTTTTTCTTTCTTTCTTCCTTCCTTTCTTTCTATCTTTCTTTCTTTCTCTTCCTTCCTTCCTTTCTTCCTTCCTTCACTTCTCTCTCTTTCTTTCTTTCTTTTTGAACAGCCAGTTGTTAAACATTTATCAGCACTCCACTGAGTGAAAGGGAGGATCTTCCCTTTTAAAAAATACCACTTGGCTTATTGGGTAGTGAGGATGTGTTTGTGGTTTTGAGGGAGTGTGGGGAAGTGAGGAAGATTTGTAACAGCTGCCATGTGAAATGCACAGGGAGTCATTAATAGACCAACAAAGTCATTGCCAAGAGGGAACGAGGCCCCAGCTGCAGATAAATAGCCCAAATTGTGATGGTCACAATTTTCAGTTTAATGACTTCCTCAAGTGGTGCCGGACAGCTGGGAGGAAAAGTGGATCTCAGGTTACCAGAGCTGATGACTGGCCCAGTAAGTGTGGCCAGAAGTCATAAGAGTGAGTGAAACCAAGTTCATGGTGAAAATGGCCTCCTGAAGATTCTAGGCTGGTTAGAGAACATTGTTATGGGGGAAAAATGGGGCATTGGGGTAAGAGTTCAAGGGATTCTAGGACCCCAATCTCAAATGAAATGAAGTTTTGGTTCTGTAAGCATGAGAGCAGGGGAGAGGTAGTACAGAAAGTGTCAGAGTGGAAGGTCTTGGAGATGAAGCCAGTTTTAGTAATGAAGAATTTCCAAACAAAGACAAATGGGGGTCCCTGAAACACAGTGGTGGCCAAAGCCATTGGCACGGGGGATCCCATTGCCAAGGGTTATAAAAGCTTCCCAGATGTGATTTGGATGGAGGAAATTAGAAGGAAAGTATACTCCTGGTTATGTCCAGGGCAGCAAGGAGGTGGTTTGGGCAGGGCTGGAGGGGAAGCCAAGAAATGATGTTGGGAGCATGGGGAACACAAACCCTCAGCCACCTGTCAGGTACTGAAGGAGATTTGAGGGGTGCAGATAGGAACCCTCAAAGAGAAAAGAAGGCTGGGAAAGGAAGAGGGACCCCAAGGATGCAGAGGACCAGAGGGGAAGGAAGGAGCAAAGAACAGGGAGGTTGCAGACCCTGACCCCAGAAGGAAGAATCGAGGACAGGGGACCTCCATGTGGGAGGTCTGCAAAACACCTAATGCTGCCAATGTGGGGTTAGGAACCTCTGTAGTGCAGAGCTGAGAAGTGTCTTGCCTGTGTTAAAAATGGAGCCCCACGGGCTGGAGGAAGATACAAGCCCACTGGTGTGGAGGCACCATGCACCAGGCAGACTGGTACCTGGGTTGTTGGGGTATGAACATGGAGGAGACAGGGACAGAGAAAACCAGACATGTTTGACCCCAGGAATTCGCTGGGGCAACAAGAGTGAAGGCCATACCAAGGAGGAATGCCTCAGTGATCACAAGGGCCAGGAGTGCTGGCTTCGGAGTCTGAGGTGGGTTTTGAATCTTACTGATGGGGCTCTAGGATAGTCCCCTAACCTCTCTGGACTTCAGGGTCTTCATCTCACTGTGGAGACAATCACTGTCTCAGAGGTCCAGGTGAGGTAATGAAAGGAACGGGGTGAGGACAACGAATGGCACGTGGTGAGCACTCAAGAAATGGACGGTTGATGTTCGTGGTAGTAGGAGTGCAGGTAATAGTGGTCATGTGTGGAGATGAACTGTTGGAAGGATTTTTCAGACAAGGAGAGGCAGGTTGCCGTTGAAGTGTTGGGATGGCTACAGGATTTAGAGCTGGTTCCCTTTGTGGTTGTGGACTGGGTAGGGGTTCGTGGATGAGATTCCTACCCCCTTGATCACATCGGTCCAGCTTTTCCAGAGCTTTGGTTCTCTTGAAAATAATTCAGCTTCGGATCATGATGATAGCCCAGGATTCAGGCACGTGTGCTCTGAAGCCAGATGTCTAGAGATTTCGTGCCTACTCCCTGCTGCCCGCGCCACCTTTTTTCTTCTTAAAATTTTTTTAGTGATATATTTTATTTCTGAGAAAGAGAGAAAGAGAAAGACAGATTGCGAGGGGGGAAGGGCCAGAGAGAGGGAGACACAGAATCCCAAGCAGGCTCCAGGCTCCAAGCTGGGGCTCAAACCCACGAACCATAAGATCATGACCTGAGCCGAAGTTGGATGCTTAACTGACTGAGCCACCCAGGAGCCCCCACTACACCATTTAAAAGGAAATGGGGAGAAAGTGGTTTTATTTTCACCATCCCACTTAGCGATACACTATAGTATGTCGGGTATGGCCTAACTACTAATGAAAACATCATCATGGCACTCCTCCTAGCCTAGGTTCAATTTCCTGCATCAGGGAGACTTCAGATGTTCTCTTCCAAAGATGTGTGAATTCTGAGAACTTTCACCCCATACAAAATGAAAACGCCCACCAGCTTCTAGGAGAACGGAAATAATGCTCTTTTAAATATCTCGTGCTTTCTGTAGGATACATATTGCAGTACTCTGAGGACAACAGCGAGCAGTGGGGAAGTTTTCCAATCAGCCCAAGTGAGCGCTCTTACCGCCTGGAAAACCTGAAGTGTGGTACTTGGTACAAGTTCACTCTTACTGCGCAGAATGGAGTGGGACCAGGACGCATAAGTGAAATCATAGAAGCGAAAACGCTGGGGAAAGGTATGTATGCCTTCTGGTTTCTACATTTCCTGTTTTCGAGATCGAATGGGGGATCGGAATCCCAAAAGATGCATCATATATTTGCACGCTCGGTTGTGAGTTTGAACCTTGTGGTTCCCGAAACAGGTCTGGAAGTGTTACAGTGAAATGAGAGAGGTGGCCAGTCTTTAGAGAATATCCTGGTTCTCTTTTTTCATTATCTCATTTGCAGTGGAGAAAAGGAGTAGCAGTTGAAGATCAAGGGCTTTGGTGCCAACATAAAGTGCCCCGGCTGGGTGGCCATGAAATAAGACATTTGCCCTGTCACCTTCTTCTGGTGTGATCTTCTTCCTCAGTCACCCCATGACCCCTGCATCCAGAACTTTTCACATTGCCTCAGAGGCCTCCCCCTTTTCAGGTGGGAAGTGAGTGGGATAGACTGTTGACCTTTAATGTGAATTGGTTTTTAATCTGAAACATGGACGTTGGAGGAGATGAACCCCGAGAGGAAAACGACACTCAGTGGTGTAATTGCAATCTGGGGACACCAGTAAGAGGAGGGGTACAGTGGCACGTGGGTGTAGGTGAGGCAGTGAAGAGAGAGTCTTTGTGGCTCCCCCTCACATCTGACTCCCATCTGGTGCACGGGATGGCAAAAGAGCTAGAGATGGGAAGACAAAGGCGCTGTTTGGATCTGGCACCAGAGTTGCGGATAAGATGCGGCCAGGGTTCAAAGGGTGAGGTGTTGATTTACGCAGAAATATATCCATTAGGCTCTGGGCTCCAGCAGGAAGTGCTTGGATAGCAAGGGATACCTGCTTGCACTTCCCAAATTCAACTAGACTTCTCTTGAGTCAGATCTGTCCGCATGAGAGTAGAAACAGGTCAGCTCGATACACAACACTGATTCCTTCAGAACCACTCAAGGAGGGGCTCCTGGGTGGCTCAGTCGGTTAAGCACCTGACTCTTGATTGTGGCTCAGGTCATGATCTCACAGTTGTGAGATCGAGCCCCACATCAGGCTCCGTGCTGAGTGTGGAACCTGCTTAGGACTCTCTCTCTTTCCCTCTCTCTCTCTCTCTCTCTCTCTCTCTGCCCCTCCCCTGCACTCTCTTGCACACGCTCTCTCTCTCAGATAAATAAACATTAAGAAAAGAAAGAGAACCACTCAAGGAAACGCATTCATGAAAATAGCACTGTTCTTCAAGAGCTCTAAGATACACAAAAATAACCCCTACCCACCCCATTTTCCCTCTCCCACCCAGGTTATTATGGTTGGAGACTGCCCATTGGTCCATAGGTCCCTATAAATAGCGGACTCGTTGCAAGTGGCCTATGATCCAGACTTGGGCCGAACTCCTCCCCCAGGCGGGGAAGGCAGCCAAAAGAAGCTGTGTGACTGCTCTGACAGCCTTCATGGGTGTATCCCATGAGCTGACCCCCCCACTGTGCCTTCCCCCTCAGAGCCCCAGTTCTCCAAGGAGCAAGAGCTCTTCGCCAGCATCAACACCACGCGCGTGAGGCTGAACCTCATTGGCTGGAACGATGGCGGCTGTCCCATCACCTCCTTCACACTTGAGTACAGACCCTTTGGGACCACGGTCTGGACCACGGCTCAGCGGACCTCTCTCTCCAAGTCGTACATTTTGTACGACCTTCAGGAAGCCACCTGGTACGAGCTGCAGATGAGGGTTTGCAACAGTGCCGGCTGTGCAGAGAAGCAGGCCAACTTCGCCACGCTGAACTATGATGGCGGTAAGCCGGCTGGCTTCGCAGCCCTCCTGTTTGTGTCGCAAGACGTGTGCACGTGCTTACTGTCCCTCTCCCATTCGGCATTCATCCTTGGCACAGGGCGACCAGCGCCCACAGAACCCTTTAGGCATCAGGGCCATTCCGTTGGCTCCCTGTGAGGCTCCCTAGTTGACTGCGTTCACGTGACCATGGCTCTGTTCCAGAAACAAGGGGCTGAGGGCCAACGGGAATCTCCTTAGGGCATCTTGGTGCAGGAGTGATTTGTCTTCGGGCTGAAGGATTCTTAACGTTCACTTACCGAACACGTGGTTCTCTGCCTTTGTCAATGACCGTGAGCTAACGCTGCCTTTGTTGTCTCCTCACCCCTCCCCCACCCCATCCCAACCCACATAACTTCGTCTTTGCTCTCATTTAGCCCTTAAATTGCATGCGCAGAAACCGTTTTCATGGTAAAGGAGCTTATGTCAGGCCCTGAATGGAAATGGAGGCACTGATGAAAATAGAATAGTGTCGTAAGATATTAGTGTGTGTCCCGCCCCCCTGCACACACACACACACATGCAGTTCGCATGGCCTTTCTGAAAACGAGGCGAGGTGTCTTGTGATGTTTAGTCAATCAAAAATAACTGATACGAGTTTTTATCCTTTTCTTTTTCCTACAACTAGTATCAAAGGCCATTTACTGACATCTGAACAAATGCCCAGCCCCGTGAAGCTGAAAGGTAGTGTGTCATTGATTGCTCTGTGGTTAGGGAACTTTAGAAAGTCTTAAATAGCAGCATATGGGTGCTGATTTCTGCAGCTTTGTGGTGACTTTCACTCAGGGAAAAGCAGTGGGTAAGTTAGGAGCTCAATCACAAGACCCACCACAGTTCATCAGGATGCTTGGAGCTCCTGGCTTAGCATCCCCCTCGCCCCTCTGAGCCTTCTGGCCAACACCACTGATTAGGTCAGACCACAGAGCTGGATGGCTTAGCCCAGAAAGTCTATACTGGAGCAAATACCCCAATGCTTTATTCATCACTAGGCAGGCTAAAGGGTGTCCCCTCCTCTGCTCATGTGTACTTGGGATCTTGCTTAATTAAAGCTCTAGCAAGAACCTCTTTGGGGTGGAGGCTATCCTGCCCTAAGCAGAGTGTCCGTGAACCCACAGACCCTCAGAAACAACCAAAGGAAGCCGACAAGGTGACGTGGGCTAGGATCCTCATTTGCCCGTTTTCTGTGGCCTGTGCTAGATGGCCCAGAACGAGTTCTTCCTGCTCTGGAACACTGTAAACCCATCCCCAAGTCTCCTTTCCGGGGCCGTCTCTCCACAAAGTCCCCCTCAGCTGGAGTCCAGACCATGCACGTAAGAAGGCCCTGCGGTGGAAGCCTTCCTGACATTGGTTACACCAGCCCTCAGTTATAGGCAAGGGATGTCGTTCAAAGGTGTCCCGTCTCCAAGCATCACCCACAGGCAGAGAGCAGCCCTTCCTATCGGCTTTCTCTTCCAACATGGTTTAAGTCTTTGATCTTACAAAATAAAGGACTTTCGCATACCAAACACCTTGCTTTGTATTTAGGAGTTCCCCCAAAGCCCTCTGCTAGCAGGTACATTTTGGGGCAGTAAGCGTACTTGTTATTTTAGCGTGTAAGTAAAATAAGTAAGTATTTACGCTTAAGTAAGCGTACTTCTTATTATCGGCTTACAGTAATTGACTTAAGATAATCACATGCCGGCACATCACTTCTCTGTAATCTGTGGACATGCCAGAGCACTGGGCCTCGGCGTGCACATTGGCGATATGGTCACGCTAATCTTTGAATTAGAAACCACTCACATGCAGAATTGGAAACTATGATTCAAATTTACAAAGCAACGTGCAGATTTTAAATGCTTGTCTGCTAAAAAAAAATTTAAAAAAAAGCAATGCTCTCATTTTATCCAAGGTCTTAGATTACAATCACAAAAAGTCCTGTGAGCTACATTTGATTTTCTGAAATCTGAAATAATTTTATCGCAGTAGGAAACAAAAATACATACTTATATTTTCCTTGAAAAGGATTATGGATTTCTTTGAACTGATCCCATGGATCTATAGCTTCAACATCTCTTTTGTCATATCTGGCTGAAGGTTTTCCTTTGATTTTTGGAGAAATGGACGTGGGCAATTAGCCTCACGCCCGTGCCAGTCAGACCTCAGATGCTTCCCTTTCTTTCTTTGACTCTTTCTTCTGCCATTTCCTTAGTCAAACGGTAGCACGGGTCCTTCTGCCGTCTTGCTTTTGCAGACCGTCTTCACTGCATCCTCTTACATGGGTTCTGAGCATCCCAGACTTGGGATTCCAGCTAAAAACACTGCACAGTTGGAAGAACCCTTTTCTTGGCCTCGGCAGATAGCATAGGGGACTGGGATTCTGTTATCCCTGCTCTACTACGAAATGCAGGCTGAAGACCATTGGTGTGCAGGGACGAATTGCATTATCTTTGCATTATTTTTTCCTAAGCCCCTGACTTCCTGGCCCTTGGTTTACCTGGAAAATACAGTGGGCTGGAGAGTCTTACATAATGGAAGGTGCCAGAATGCATGCCCCATGAAGTGAGGATGTATGTTTGAATCTCTGCACCCATTGTGTTCAGGCTCTACGTAGAAAGCAGCTTGAAATAACTCAGAGTTCAGTCTACTTAGTCGTTTCCTTATAATTCTAAGTAACTTAAATTTCATGACACCGTATCATAATGCCTGATCATTAAGGAGCTTGCTTTGGGGACCTGGATGCTTCCTCTTTTTCCACAGCTCTTGTACCCTAAAAGGAGAGCTTCTAAAGTAGAGTTGGTCTTAAGCCTGTGATAAAAAGCAAGGGAAGAGCCCCACAGAAAGGGATGTTAAGCTTCTTTAAGCCAGTGTGGCTGGTACAGTCTCCCTTCAGACTCCTGTCCACTTGCCAGACCTATTGTTCCTTCTTTGATGTGCAGCTTTTCAAATAGCCTCCGTCAGTTGCCCTGAGGGTGACAATTCCAGGTAGATGCATGTGGCTTTTTAAAGCCCCTCGCCTGGACAGTGTGGTCTTCAAGGGCGTGCGCCCAGCAGTACGTTGCAAAATGAAGTCCCTTTCAAAGAAACGCGCTTCACCCTTTGTGCAGATCCCTAGCTGATGTGCTGCCGCATAAGTTGAAAGTTGGGCAGAGGAGGGGCGTGAGAAAGTAAACAAATCAGCAAGGACCTAGATAAAGAGTTCCTCTCATCTCTCATCACCCTGGACACCCCTGGATCACACAGCGCGCCTCTTGTAACCGTCATCCCTAAAACCTCCTCCATGCTGTCTTCATTAATAGCCATCTAACACCATGGCCCTGCTTTCAGGTACAATCCCTCCACTCACTAAGTCGGTTGTCCAAAGCGAAGAAGGGCTGACGACCAATGAGGGGCTCAAGATGCTGGTGACCATCTCCTGTATCCTGGTGGGGATCTTGCTTCTGTTTGTGCTCCTGCTGGTGGTGCGGAGGAGGCGGCGGGAGCAGAGGCTGAAGAGGCTGAGAGGTGAGTGGAGGCCCCGCGGTCACCCGCACGCACCGTCGCTGGACAGCCAGCCTGGCAGCAACCCGGCGAAGGTCCCCCAGCTGCCTGACTCTGTGACGTGCCTTCAGCAGGACCGCAGAGCCTTGGAGGAAAGCTGCACACGTGTCACCACTCGCACGATCAGAAACTGAGCAAGGGTCAGCCACACCCCGGTCTCCTAAA
This sequence comes from Panthera leo, assembly GCF_018350215.1. NCBI lineage: Eukaryota > Metazoa > Chordata > Mammalia > Carnivora > Felidae > Panthera > Panthera leo. Next base: position 5,695,927 of record NC_056687.1, read on the forward strand.
TCCTAGACATCAGGAGGCCAAAAATATATATATATATATACATTTTCTCATGGGTTTTGCAACTCTGCTTGCTTTCATTCTCAGCCCATTCCAACGATGCTGTCAATTATGGCTTCCTTTTCAAAAAGCCCTATCGCATGTGCCGTGGCAGTGAGAACTGTTTTATTGCTGGGAAGCGGAAATTGAGGGCTTGTGGTAAAGCATTGTGAGGCAGAAGACACACACTCCCAAATTAGAAATTTGAGCTGAAGCCCAGTGTAAGAGTTTCACTCTAACTAAAAAAACAAAAAAACAAAACAAAACAAAACAAAAAAGCCATGGAAAACAAGAGCCTAGGCCAGACGAGAGCCATTGTTAGCAGGCTGGTCCCATTATTACTCTGTCCCGCTCCGGGAGGTCCTGGTGATGAAGCTATTTCCAGCTTCTGGCCGAGGGCCCGTCCTTGCCCTTGCCCTGCGGTGTGAGGACAGCGAGCCCTTTCAAACATGCGACCCCCTACAGGAAGAGCATCTGAGTCCTTGGCTTTTCACCTGTCAGGGTATGTAAGCAGGCCACTTTTTTTTATATAAAATGCGGGGACACGATGTTCTCGTTTTAATGTCAGTCCAGGGTGGAGTGATGTCACGCAGCCTCCTGCATGCTCTTCAAAGACACGTCTGCGGAACAAGTAGCACCGTCCCCAGTACGTATCTGTGACATCCCCAGACAGCGCTGATGCGCACGGAAAACGTTGACCTCTTCCGTAAGCGCTCCAGTTGAGCATAATCCAGTTAGAGCAGCAGAATGTGGTAATATTTTCTCCAGTCTACGCTTATGCAAAGCATCCCTCTTTATGTGACCCTAACACGTTTTCCCCTCAAGTTGCTTCCACCTTGCCGACAAATTAAAATATCTGAAATACGTTGCACTCCATGGGTACACATTAATAACCCTTCCACTTGAATCTCCTGTAGCCCCATAAAATTTCAGATGAGCCGTCGATCTCATGGAAATATCTTTTCTAAATGGCGTTAACCACTGACTTAATTTTGCAGGCTTACCTTAGTGAACCCCACATCCCAAGCACTGTGCTTGATGCCTTGATGTATCAAGATGAAGAGAAAGAGCCTTCTGAACTTTGGGTTTAGCGTAGGAGGCAGACATGAGCATCTACCAGGAAAAGAACAAAAATGTCACGAATGCTAAAATCGGGCTTCAAACAAATCCTACGTAAGCACAAAAGAGGGAGCAATTAATCCCAACTGGGGAGAGACCGGGAGGCCATCTAAGAGCTCGCTAAGAGCAACGTATTGCTTAACATTTGGAGAAATCCAGGATAAAGGGAGCTGTGTTGGATTCTTTTCACAAGCGCTCCTCACTAAGATACCGAAAGGATGTTTCCATAACCCTGTCACAGAAAACAGAATCCCACATTCTGGACTTTGGGGACAATGTTATCGAGGAGTCAGTAACTGACAGACCGGCAAAGGTCTGTCCTTGTCGCGTTTCGACAGCCAAATCCAACTAGCTGCATTTCGAAGGCTATGAATCATTCGTGGCACATCTCATAAGACCCACAGTAAAATTTTTGGATTAGTCATTTCTATTTGACCACGAGGGTTCCGCAGCAAATGCATTAAACAAGAAGGCACTCCTTCCCAGCATTCTACGACCCTCTGCCAAATTTATCGTTCCGCTCTCCCCCGGCCCCATTGCGTTCTCCTTCTTGCCCAGTTCAATTTACCCTATGCTGCTTGTAATTTAAGCACCCCAGTCTCCAAAGATGTTAAGGACGCTGCTGACTCTTCCCAAAGCATGGGGCCGGACTGATGGCAGGCCCATGCTTCCTTTATTTTCCTTCTTAACAGTGCCTTGTAATTTAGTAATTGCTTTGCAAGGGCTCCTGCCAGAAAATATCCAGGGACTGGCATTTTTATTGTTGGCGTCTCTACCTCTAGACACCAGTATTTTGTGGCGGATCTTGGTAGAGAAAGCAATGCATCACATGAGAGAGCCTTTCACTACCCGGGAATGGTTTTGTTTTCTTTATGCCTGAGAAAAAAACAGAGCCAACACAAAGGTTTCAGCAGGAAGAAGATAAGTGCCGTGGCAAAGAGGCTGTGTTTATGCAAGATGCCGAGAAGACAGGAGTTTCAGAGAAGTAGACTGCCGTGATACAAAAGTCACTGCAATCTTGCATTTTGTACACGCTTCGTAAAGCCTTCCTGATCCAGAGTCAGACAAGAGGGCAGCAAGAACGCAGAGGGCTTGGGCACCCAATTCTACCTGCTCCGTCACGGCAAGTTTTAATGTGGACGCACAGAAGGAAATCGAATTCAACAAACCATTCTTGAACCATTATCTACCACGTGCTGGGTGTAACTGCTTTTCAAACCAACGTAAAATGTTCTTTTTAACTACTTCCGTTTGATCACAAGGGTTTGCCCAGGTCCCAGATGGAAAAAAGATGACTAGAACCCCATCCCAGAACCGTAGAAGCTGACACCCTAGTGGCAGCGAGTAAAGGCTTACAAGAGACAGACATCTGCCTATAACTGTGAAAAGTATAGCATAAAAGGACAGAGTAAGTGTCATGGGTTATAGGGGAGGGGGTGGGCAGTTGTTAGTGAAAGGCCAGGTCTTGTCCCCAAAATATCTGTCTTTCAGCCCGGCAGGGCTCCTGAAATATTAATTAATGACATGAAATGTTTCCAGTTCAGTCATAGAGGAAAACTATAGCCAGAGCTTAAAGTAGTAGGTGCCTACCTATTAAACAGAGCTCATTAGTAGAATCGCCCACTTACAACCTGACCCACATAAGGCACAGGTCCTGTGCCTGGATTAGAGTGAGTTCAGATATATTCACAGATTCAACAGAAGACTTGCTTCATAAAATATTTTTACTGCCCCCAAATAAGGGCACTTCTAATAATACGTCGATGTTGCTTGAGCAACCACCAATCGAGATCAAAACTGGAAATAAAATATAGATTACAGAAAAATATTGTGATCTAATGAACACTCTAGGGGGTTACTATTTAGGGTCACCTCCATATTGTTGACCTTGTTTGATTTTTAGAAACTACTAAAAGTTTATAAGCAAAGAATGCTTTACCATGTAGACAAGCAACCTAGTTAGGTGAATATAACATAATGTTCTTTATGTAAAAGTGAAGGAAGGAAAGGAAAGGGCAGGGAAGGGAAGGGAAGGAAAGGAGATGGACGGAGGGAAGGGAGGGAGGGAGGGAGGGAGGAAAGAAGGACGGGAAGGAGGGAGATGAGATACAAGCAATTGAGCCAACCTATATTTTTTCTTACCTGAGAACTTTCCCAATTTTAGAGCATAGCGACCTCCTAAGTCTAAATTGTCTACAAGTGCTACATTTTTTAAAAACCTGTAACCTTATCCAGGAGTCCAGAAGCCACATTTTTGCATGTAATCATACCCTAATTTTTTCTCCACTTCTAAGTCTTTCCATGTGCAAGATTACAGAACAAATTCCTGGCTGGGCCCATGATCCCAGAATCCCTAACCTTGTAAAAATGCGATTCCCACATCAAATAATCGACTCCATATCACTAAAAACCTCCTTTAGTGTGAGTCTACCCAAAAAGGTCCAAAGTTATGTTGACACCAGCCAGTGCAGGTCAACTCACAGGCCAAGTCTAAGAGCTACTTCTGGGACTTCAAATAAGCTGTAGTTTAAAAAAAAAAAAAAAACAATGGATATCAAATTTGACCATGCTTCTGTGGCAAAATGCCTTTCTTCCTTTGAACAGAAGCATAGTTATTTTAAGCATGCTTTAAAATGGGTTAATATTATAAAAACAGATCAGTTCCAGAAGGCCATTCCCAGAGAGAATCTGGCCTCATGGTTCTACACGGGCACAGTTTAAGGTGGGGGGTGGGGTGGGCATGAGGAATTGTCATCATTTTCTGAGGTCTGACATTCCATTCATCTGTTCTGCAAATGAGCTCGAACTCTCCTCCTTTGTAAGAACAAAAGTCAGCTTGAATTTTAATAATCTAAAGGAAGAGCAGTAAAGAGACGTCATCAGCAAGCTAATAAATGCCCAAATTGCAGTTTATTTAGGATCAGAAGCATGTGCTCTGAAACTTTATTCCTATGCTTTGCTTGCTTCCTACCTACTTTCCTTCCTTCCTTCCTTCCTTCCTTCCTTCCTTCCTTCCTTCCTCCCTTCCTCCCTCCCTCCCTCCCTCCCTCCCCTTCCTTCCTTCCTTCCTTCCTTCCTTCCTTCCTAGCTTCCTTCCTTCCTTTCTTTTTTTTCTTTTTTTCACCTTAATTTCTTAATAAAACTATTCTTTCAAAACACCAAATTTGCCACAGGAGAATTGAGTAAAAAGAGGCCTCTGTGTCAGAGAGTGGGGAGCAAAGGAACGTTGGTATGGCGGCAGGGCCAAGCCAAGGGCAGCCCGTGGAGTGAGGGACAGAGAGGGGGCGGTCAGGAGAGAGACAGTAGCCTCAGCCCCGGAGCTGTGCTCCGCCTGGGTGGTCTACTTGGTCCCTGTTTGTACTTGCAGTTTTCTCAGATTGCAAGTATATATGGCTTTGTTTTTTTGGATATTTAGTTAGCCATGACTTTTGTGTCAGCTTTCATAGCATGCCAAGGGTTGGAAGTCCTGTTCGTCATCTGGTAAAAACATAAATGCAGGCTCATAGCCCTTACAAAAATAGCTACTTTATGAGACCCATTTCAATGCCACAGAAGGGCGGAGATTGTTGTGAGGGAGCCTGCAAGTAAGAACTTTTGATAGATAGTAAAGCTGGGTAAAATCTGATGCTCCCAAGCTGGTTTTTTGCTTTTGTGGGTGTGTGCAAGGGACTGTCCCACGGAAGCATGAACCTGAGCTTGTCCCATTTTGCCGAACTAGAACTTCACAAATGAGAAGTGTGGTCATGTAGCTATGGGTGGGATTTCTCCTCTATAAGAAAACATCTGGGCACACAAACCAGGAGGCAGCTCAGACTCTCCCTGGGCACAGCTGCCACACTTGATGCTCGCCGTGAACCCTCCTGACTCACCGTTCATGGTGTTGTCCAGTGGATGAGAACCTCCGTGCAGCACACGGACCCACGGTGGGAACGGTGGTCTGCAAAAAGAACAGGGGAACTGGGCGAGACCACGCCGTGATATTCGTAACCTAGCGGGGGCGCTTCTTCCCAAGAGCCAACCGAATCGTGCATGCATCAACAGAGGACTCATATTTTCCACTTTTTGCCTTCCTCCTCCTCTGTAACTGCCTTGTATTAGTCTCTCCACAGCGGTGCAAACAGCTTAAGTATAAGCTTGACGTCATTATGCCCTGTTTTGCCGACATGACAAAGGAACTTGTCCAAAATCACGTATCAGGACCGAGCTAGTGAGAGCGCCCAGATCGCCGCTGCTTAACCCCGGCTCTCTTGCCATGAGATTTCTTGGCATCAACATTGTTGGCTTTGAAAGAGTTATCAGTGAAGCCTGAGGTCAGAAAGATACATTAACACAGAATCAACAGCTACTTTATAATTTTATTTTTTCCCATTGAAAATATTTCACTTGTCCATTTTCTATCTCTATGTTCACTATCTTTCCGGCTTCCCATATATTTAAAAATATATGTTCTTTCTTGTTTGCACATCTTCTACCTGATGCCCTTCTCTCTACTGCTTTTCCTCACTGGATTATTGAAAGGGGATTCTATGCTCAGACGCATCACCTCTCACTAGCTCCTGACTCTTCACGGTCTCACTTCCACCCCCACCTTCCAAATGCTCTCCTGAAGGCAGATGACCAGTTACCTTCTGATCACCAAATTCTCCTTCCAGCTACCATTTGCTAGCCTTCTTTGCACGTTCAGAGTGTTACCAAATCGTATTTTTTAGAGCCCCTTTCTTCTGTGTTTCAGTATCATTAGACCATCCTGATGATATTTCATATTTCTCCGTGCCCCAACCCAAAAGAGTAAGAGGGAAACACAGAGCCAAGGATAGATATGTAGGAGTAGCAAAGGGCTTTAGGCAAGGTGTCACAAAGTCTAAATCTCAGATTGAGCTGAAATTTGTGGGGGGGGAAATGTGACAGGCAACACAAGAAGCTGTTTAGCAAGAGAACAAGGCTTGAGATGATGTTCTCATGTTAACAGATGGCAGGTAGAAAGAACGACTCAGCGTCTGCTTCGCTTTGATGTGCACCAGGAGGAGTGCTATTCAAACCACAAAACGTGGAACAAGAATTATAAAAAAGGAAGGAAAGGACGGAAAGAGGGAGAGGGAACAGGAAAGGGGATAGGAGGGGAGAGGCAGGGAGGGAAAGAAAGACTGGGAGAGAAAAAAGGGGAGGGAAGGAAGGAAGGAAGGAAGGAAGGGAGGGAGGGAGGAAGGGAGGATAGAAGGTGCTTGAGAAAGTAATCAGAGCCCCTGATTATTTAAATTGATTTTTTCTTTCAAAATCTACTATATTCTAGTGTTATGGGGGCAAAAGAGGGGATATTGCATAAAATAATAGTTCTGATCTCTTGCTGACAAGGAGGAAGCCATGTTTACAACAAACTATTACACAAATTCTGAATCATCAGCCACATACCGTGGACACCAGTAAATGCTATGAAAATACACTGAAAGGAAAGATTTTTTTCCCACTGGAAATATTAGGAAGGGTATCACGTGGCACTGGTCCTTAGACCCCAAAGGATGATGTGTTGGGATTCTGGACAAAAATTTCCAGACATAATCCCCAAATCTTTGTGAATAATCTTTGAACCATCGAAATTAGAGGTGTTGGAAAATAGTCCTACGCCATACCTCTTTGCAAAAACAACAAATTCTAGAAATTATAGACTGAAATAAAGCAGGTTGTAGAAAGGAGGGTTTGTGAGCAATCAGAAATTATGAGGATCAGCCGAGGCCCAGACAAACCCCATTTGCATTTGGACAGGGCATAAGGGAGTACCAGGCTCTGGCTGATACAAGGGCAGGCTGAGCCCATTTTTGATGTGGCAACTCTCCCAGAGAGAAAGCTAGTGTATTAACGGGAAGAATCCAAATGTTAAGAGATTTTGAAAGGCTGGAACCAAAGAGATAAAATGTAGTGGGGAGAATTGTAAAGTCTTCTCTGTAAGTTGTAAACATTCATTTGCAACACACGTAATGAGCGTTGTGTTCTCACGGGTGTGTGATAAAGAGAATATCAAAACATAAGCAGTTTCTGTGCTCTGCCTCACTTAATAAAGGACAATAAGAAAGCACAGGTCTTTCACAGAGGAGAGTCCCAGGTAGAGGATTACGTAGAAATTATGCCATCTGAGGAGGGATTGAGGAAATGAGAAACTTCAGCTTGGAAAAGAGACAGATGGCACGCAGCTGCACGGAGATATTCACATGGCTTTTGAATGGAATGGCTCCAGGTGTCGTCATTGTATCCAGGCAGAAATTACATCAAGGGAGTTCAACACAAGAGCAGGAAGATGTTTCCCACAATTAAGCGTATCCTCAGGGAAAGCTTGTGTGGACGCACCGTCTAGCAGGGACTGGGCTGAGCCCGGAGAGGAAAATGACTCAGCACATGGAGAACAGGAAGCCACCGTGTGAAGGCGGCAAAGGCTGCATTGGCCGTGGTGCAGAGGTGCATGAAGTCCAGAAAACCAAAGCACCAACTCCACCTGGGGGGCTTGGGAGGGTGCACAGGGCAAGTCACATCTGCATGTGGTGCTACAACAGAGGACGCCTTACAGGAGCCAAGTCATGGGGTCTGCAGACCAAGTCATGGCGTCTACGGTGAATGCAAGAGGGAGAGCCTCAGAGAGAGTGCTGGAGGCCAGATGCAAGGGGCAACAGGGCAGGGAAAACAGCTTAGCATCAGCGTGCGAAGGTTCTTGCTCTGCGCTGAGTCCTGCTGGCAGGAAGGTCCCTTGGAGAGTTTCAAAGCACAGGTGTGACGCCGTAAGGGGGTGTGTTCCCAATCCATCACCCTGTGGGTGGGTGTCGCTTAGAAGACCGGCGACACTGAAGGTGGCAAGGCCAGGGAGTGGGCTGCAGATGAGTAATGAGATTCGAACTGAGAAGATAGGGAAAAATGAAGGTCCCCTGGGGCCATGTTGAGAGTGACAGATCAACAAACTAGACAGTGGGTCAGAACTGAGAGCAGGAGGTAGGGCGCTGTACGAGCAGTGACAGCATCGACCCCTCTCTGGAGCACCTAGTGGCCGGGCACATTTTAACATCTGCCCAAGATACTGTGGGAGGGAGGCAAACATCTACTGGGGGAATGCTCTTAAGATTCTATGATTTCAAGATTTTAAAAACGTTCTTCGTTTGTCCCAGATTCTCTCCTCACCACTAAACAAAAGTTTTGTCATCTCTTTGCGCTGTCCCTACACCTACATGAAGAAGACCCTGAACCCCAACTCAGCCCCGACATCTCTCTCAAACTTGATCCCAAATCTGCCTTGAACGGCCTCACCTCATGTCCCCCAGCTTACCATCCCCCTCAGTCAGCTGACACTAGGTGTCTCTTCCTCTGTGCGTCCCTTAGGATATGACACAGATCCCGCTGTACGCATAAAGAACCTGAAGGATAGTGACGGAAAATAAGTGTGGTTATGACATTGGTTATGGAATCCTGCTCAGCTGCCACGAATTACTGAACATGTTCTGGGTCTCAGTTTCCTGGTTTCTGAAGGAGGGCATCATAGTCCCCAGGCAGAGACTGGCACAGTGCAGATGCCTAGTGCTCCCAGTTATGACTGCATGCCCGCTCCCAGAAGACATTCATGGACAGTCGCTGGTGCCACCTGTGCTGTCCAGACCCCATCACTGGGCATAAAACTCCACCAGCGGTTCTCAAAGGTGAACTCACACAAGAAGTGAATTTCAATTAATGTCGTTTTTCTCACAATTTCAGATGAAATCAGGAGGAGGACATAGCAGCTAGGCAGAAAGAGAAATGGATCTGCTCTAAGATGATAAGCACAGGGAAGCGTGGGCCAAAATGCCTCACGGCACCTGCAGCTGTGGACCAGCTGAACCCCAGCGAAGATGCCTGCTAATTTTAGATGAGGGGAACTTGCAGTCAGAGCTTGTCGGTATTTGAGGGGAGCTCTGTTCCCACTTGGCCGGATGCTGCAATTCCTTGCACATGGGTATGAAAAAGTCATGGGACAGAAAACTGCACTGACTTCAGGAACAGAAAGAAAATGATGATGATGAGCAAAACAAGGACACCCGGTCCAGTCCGAAGACGTTTGAGACTGAGTTACCTTCCAGTCATGAGCCGAAGTACAAAGCATACTCCTTGAAATTTCCCCTTCTCTTTTACACTGTTGAGCTAGCCACTGCTTGGCTGTTACATAGAGCTCATTAATCCCACGCTTCTGACATTATATATATATTGACTTTGCAAGTGTTAAGTCATTCAGGAAGAGAAGAAACTCATATTTGCTTGGTCTCCGCAGAGAAAGACACGAACTAGGAAGTTAAATGCTGTTTTGCTTTCTTGGCTTCACCATATGGGCAAGAGTAGAAGGGAACTGAAGCTGCTTCCTTTTCAAGAATGAACCCATCTGTGCATAAAACCAGGGTCCCCTTGTGAGGTTTCCAGTGGGAACTGGCATAGCTGACTTAAGAACTGAGCTTTGATTTCCGGGGGTGCCAGCCCACGTGTGGTTACCCCTGTGACTGTCCACGCCCCTTGGTAATACCATGCTCCTTCCCAACGTGATGGTGATTGCACTTAAATGTCAGCCCCCAAAAGATAAAAGATGAGATAAAAGTGTTCCAACATATGTATTTTCTCCACAGCCAGTCACATAGCTGCATCCATTTCCGGAAAGTTCTGTTCATTGAACGCTACATTTAACATCAAGACATTATAGAAAGCAATGAAAAAATAATAAAGCACGAAGAAGGTTTTTGTATTCTAAGAAGGGAAACACTCATTTTTGCCAGGACAAAATGTGTAAAAAGAAAAACAAATTATATTTTAAGAGAAATGAGAATTTCAAAGCAATGCCACCAAAAATGTAGAATATTTTTTTTCTACATCATCTTTAGGCAGAATTGCTTTTGTCAGGAGTGGGAACCAGGTCTTGGCAAGCAATGTCCTCAGAGACAAAAAAATAAAGAAAATTTTTACTTTGGAGTTTGAAATAAACATCTGAGTTTCTAGATGTAGTGATATGCCATTTATACAATTATTTGATCAATCTAAGGGACTCACAGCTCTATAATAATGCCTCTTTAAAGTGATCTGTGGTGTCATAAGTTTTCAAATTTTGGTATTTTGATACAAAAAGAATAGAATTTTTGCTACATAAATTATTTTCAAACTTAGTTTTCTGACTACTGAAAATAAAATTGGGTTTTCAAAATGTGGCAAATAAATTCACCGTGAGAAGACCTCTTTAACAGGTGTCTGAGAATTTTTATGGCCCCAGAGTGTTATACTTTCTGTAATATATATATTTTTGTAATATATATTATATATATAACATACTATATATATAATCTGTCATGTAGAAGAAATAAGGAAGCCATTAAACTTTTGGTTATTAGTGGTGATATATATACAATTACATTTTTAAATGGCTATTGTCATCTGATTCTGTAGAAAATTTGTCATAAATGCGTAAGTGAATGCCAATGAGTTATTTATCATGTACTAATATTAACTTTCTTTCCCCAGATGCAAAGAGTTTGGCTGAAATGCTCATGAGGTAAGAACAAAACCTAGCATTCTCAGATATCAAGTTCAAAATAATGATTTCCAAGTTGCTTTAACGGTTTTTAAAATAATTGAAATTGGTGGCACATTTTGTTTGTGACATATAAAGTCCATTCTGTGTACCAAAATATCCATGTTATGCCTAACAGGAGACATGTAGATATCAAATATTATAGTACTTTTATACACGGCATAGGTAGTTTTCCTGTTGACCAGACTGAACCAGTGGAATGTTTCCCGTTATACTGGGAATAAAAGGGCACATTAGAAGTAAATGGCTTTGGTTTTGCTTTCACCAAAATATACCACCTTTGAGGCTGAGGCTTCTTCCTAACAGAGTTAACCAAGGGGAAAGAAAACCAAAAAAGGAAATGTGATGTGTGCTTCCAAGGAATTGGGATGGTCAAGAAGGATCCTTCTTGCCGTCAGCTCCCATGGCTCCTTGAGCACCACTCCACTAGGGCACCAGTCACCAACTTCTGCAAATATCTAGTCAACATCTGGTCTTGAGGTCATAGCCTCATACATCAATCTCATATTAGAAGTACGATGAATGACTAGTTGATGAATGACTAGTGGTAGTTGAATGAGTAAGTGAATGTTCACCCCTGTAGAAGACACCCCAGTATTTGCATTTAAGTCTTTTATATTATAATGATTAAACCAAAAGTGAAAAAGGATAACCAGAGTCTGGAAATCAGATAATAACAATGTCAGGGATCCCAATGGTGTTGCCATTTTAGGATATTTACTGTAGGAGAAAAAGAGGATGGGGTATGGGGTCTCTCCTATTCCCCACCTCACCATAGGTGGATTTTACTTCCTTCACCATCTTTGCATATAAAATTGGTACTTTTTTGTTATTCACAAAGAACCAATAGCCCATATCACTAGTATCTTTGAAGACCTAAGACAGAGATTGACTACCATTGGCCCATGGATTACATGTTCCACAGATATGTCTGGCCATGCTGTGTTTTAGTTTTGGTTTTTAATTTTTATTTTAGAGAGAGAGAGAACACATGAGTGGGGGAGAGGAGCGGAGGGAAAGAGAGAGAATCTCAAGCAGGTTTCCCCCTCAGCAAGGAGCCAGACACGGGGCTCGATCCCACGACCCTGGGATCATGACCTGAGCTGAAACCAACAGTCAGACATTCAACCGACTGAGCCACCCAGGCGCCCTGGCCATACTGTGTTTTAAAACCATGTGAATTGTAGGTAAAGATATGGAGGACTCAGGCTTACTCAGAAATATTTGGTGTGAGCAAATAAATAAACATGGATGCCATTTGCCAACAAAGGTGATGCGAACCTATATGAAATGCCGTGACTTCATGCTCTAATGAAAGTGTGTACTTGTTTGCTAAGCAAGTCTGGGACATTCTTGTGGTCACATGGAAGGCATCCAGACACATATGTACTTGTGCAGAGCAAATCTGGCAGAACATCTGGAAAACAAAAAACCAGACAGAGTCATGCCTCTGTCTGAATCCCATGACACTGGAACCTGTGACTTCTGACATGCTCAACATTTGTTTGGTTGGAATGAGATGGTATCAGCTTTTCTGAGGTCCTAGAATGCATCCTTCCCCCTTCTTATTAGCTCCAAGCAAGACATCAAAAAGCATCTTCTTCATTCATAGGCCAAGCATGGTGGTTGAAAAACCACCTGTTGAGGAAAGCAGGCATGAATAGTGGTATTTGAGGTTGACAGTTGCCAACATGAAATTAGGAACGTCAAAACTACCAGTTACTCCCACTGAAGGTAGTTGAGGGGGTTTTCCTCCCAAGGGTACAGTGATTGAAAAGGAAGAGAATTTCCAAGCTCCTCAAATAGGCAGGGTTTTATGGGATTTATTTAGAAGTAAAAGCAGCGCTTTTAATCAGTTCGGTCTGAGTTTGGCAGGTTAGTGGGGCCAAGCAACAAATGTGTTGTCATCTACCTGGAGATCTGAGGGCCAACCATGTTGAGAATGTAGTCTGGAAAATCCAGGCAAGTCCTAGCCATTGGTACAGAGGAAGATACTGAGGTCCTGTCTTGGATCTTCACCGCTGCTTGCATGGGAAGTTGAGGACTGAGCCGGCTGGTGCAGAAGAACACGAACCACAAGCCTACTCTGTAGCCCCGTGTTACCACCGGCTGGTTTGTGATCTTGGGCAAGTTATCTACCCTACTCTCCTCATCTAGAAATAATTATTTGAAATCGCTCCCAGCTCCATCATTATGTGATCTTATGAAGATAATGTATTATCTGACCATGTTCCACAAAAAAAGTATCTGTGTACTTTAGTGGGATTAGCTGTCCTAGGGCCAGAAAGGCATATGTGACTGTAGGACAGACACCTATAAGCTGGTGCTGGGGTGTCTCCCATAGGGTGTCATCTCCCATCACTGGGCTTCGTGCTTCTGGACACTCATCTATTTCACCCAAGCAAATCGCCCCACAGAGAGAGAGAGAAGAGAGACTTCACCTACCCTGGCCAGATAGAAAGAAATTTCCTTTTTTTGTGATTAGGCAAAAAAAAAAAAAAAATTAAAGAAAAATACCAGACTTCTAAGAGATAAGACTAGCCCGGTCTAAGGCATTAGCCAATGCATAGCTAATATCTAAAGACCAGTATTTTATTTTTAATTTTTTTTAACGGTTATTTATTTTTGAGACAGGGAGAGACAGTGCATGAACGGGGGAGGGTCAGAGAGAGAGGGAGACACAGAATCTGAAACAGGCTCCAGGCTTTGAGCTGTCAGCACAGAGCCCTACTCGGGGCTCAAACTCACATACCACGAGATCATGACCTGAGCCAAAGTCAGATGCTTAACCGGCTGAGCCACCCAGGCGCCCCTAAAGACCAGTATTTTTAAGAGCTAGCTGTAAGTGGAAAAGGGTGGAGAAAGGTTCCAACTGAGAATTTAAATAAATGTTGCTTTTTTAATGTTCATATTTTTATGCACAGAGTAACAATCATCACCCACTCAACTATTATAATGAGGTATGGCCCTGAGATCCCTACAGTTATTCTAAACTTAAAGAAAGCTTCATATGATATTTGGGAAGGTGGGTGATGTGCAGCTTCCTTCATTTGTCTTTTATTCCCCATAAATCTTAAGGAAATATTAACTTTAAAGAGTTGTAACAACTATGAGTAGTTCATTGGCTAAGCCAGAAATACCATCCTCTGTGAACCAGGGTCAGCTCTCTGTCATTTGAATCTGACAACTAGATAGCAAGTGGATGGTGGAAGATTATATTTCAATAATAACTAACAAAAATTTAGCATGACCCCACATCATACAAAATGTGCAGTTTTGTTTCCGCAATGAAAACATTCATAATCTTTTCTCTAGGTCACAAAGGAGGTTTCTTCTAGTAGCCTTTTTTTTTTGAAAGTTTGTTGCTGTTTTAATGACCAATGATTGTAATTTCGGAGAATCAGCTTTCCTATAGCGATAGACTGTAAAATATGGCAGTCGTATTAAGGTGAGACCTAATAAACCTGTAGAATGAGAAGAATATTACTGCCTCTGGGACATATCACTCCGGTCCCACTGTACCCCCAAAACAACCTGGTTTATTCAACAAGCGTCAACAAATATTTATTGAGCACCTCCTCCTGCCACATACTGCCCTAAATCCCAGGGATTAAAAGGATACAGAATAGAAGGAAATATCCCTTGTGGAGCTCATATTCCAGTGGGAGAGACAGATCACAAATAAGTCAATTAAATGTATGCTCGACAGTAGTAAGTGTTGAGGAAACAAAATTAAAGGAAGGATGGGGAGGCGGAAAGTGTCAGCAGAGCCCATAGCTGGGCAAATCTGGCTGCCACCTGTATCATCAAGCCCTGAAGCAAGGCAGGGAGCCAGCCACGTGGCTATTGGGATCCGGGTAGGGGATGTTTCCTCCAAGCGAAGGGAACAGCAAAAGGAGAGAAGAACAATTAGCTCCTGAATCTCAAGGCTTGTTGGGCCATCCTCTTGCCTTCCCACTGCAGGGCTTGACAGCATGCTCTCCTTCAAGACGGAGGGGAAGTTTATCTCCAGCTTAGATTGTCTTTGCTCATAAACTTGAACCATATTCTAAGTCCTTGGGCCAACTGCCGTAGTGCACAGCAGTCACGTAGCCAGCTTCCTGTGACAGTCTGACAGTGGACCCCTTATTGTTAAGTAGGGTCTGTGCTTCGGTTCGTAGTGTTTAATGGAACAGCCGCTGGCTGCCTCATAACTATTCATGATGAGCAGAAGGAACTAGCTCACGTTTCTATTTCTGGTGCAAGGACAAGCTCAAGTCCCTGGTGGAGTTTCTAAACAGACCTTCCGGATACTCACAGAGGAGTAGTTTCCCATCTGTTTTTGTGGAAATAGAGCTTGTCTAAACATGACATAACTACAGCCCCCAAGTCACCAATATGTTCTTCATCTTATACTAAGTATGTGAATCTTTGCTTTAAAACACACACACACGTGCACACACACACACACACACACACACACGCACAAAGTGAAAACGTAGTTAAGTAAATAATTTTAAAAAGTATATAGACCATGTGAAAAATTCAGGCCACACGTTTGAATTTGGGCTCTGCGTAATTAGCATGATCTAGCTACATAACCCACTTACTCATCTGCAGAGCAAGAAATCTGGTTCAAGATCAAGTCCTCAATAAGGAAGGTGCACCTTTCAGAAGCTGTTGTTTTTGTAGGTTGTTTTGTTTATACTCAAATGAAGGAAGAGCCATTATAAAATATTCAGAATATTAACACAGACTTCAACATACAGATGTCTTCAGGGGGTGTTGGGTGAACTTGACCTTCAGAGTATTAATATTCCTTCAGCCACAGGGTTCAAGGGTAGATGAGTCCTCATCAACAAAAAAGGATCTGGGGTTCCTGGTGAATGCTTAGTTGGGAAGAAAAGCATTTAAGATGTAGTATGGATGCCCCCTTTATTATAATCTACTAAAAGCAACTAACACAAAAGTAAAGCATTAAGTGAAGTAGGCTCCAGAAATCTCTCTCAAAGTAGATTTTGGTAATTATTGAACTAGATTTATGGATGCCGTAGTTTATCATGATGAATTATTCTGAGTGACTGCTGCTCCTTAGAGGGTGTTCTAATATGCAGTTGACCCTGGACAATGCAGGGGTTAAGGGCACTGGCCCCCCTACACACAGTCAAAAATCCACATAGAACTTTTGATTTCCCCAAAACTTAAGTACTGATAGCCTACTGTTGACCAAAAGCCTGAGCGATAACATAAACAATCAATTAACACATATTTTGTATGTTATACATATGATATACTGCATTCTTATGATAAAGTAAACCAGAGAAAAGAAAATGTTATTAAGAAAATAGAAAGGAAGAGAAAATATTACAGTCCTAGACTGTATTTCTTGAGAAAAATCCACACGTAAGAGGACCCATGCAGTTCAAACCCATGATGTTCAAGGGTCAACTGTGCATTATTTTAAAATCTTCTCAATTCTTACAATTCTGTAGAAACTGAACAATCGCTCCTATCATGTAGATTTCTCCTTTTTTTAACGTTTATTTATTTTTGAGAGACAGAGAGAGACAGCGTGAGCAGGGAAGGGGCAGAGAGAGAGGGAGACACAGAATCCGAGCCCGACTCCAGGCTCTGAGCTGTCAGCACAGAGTCCAACGCAGGACTCGAACTCACGGACCACGAGATCATGACCTGAGCCAAAGTCAGATGCTCCACCGACTAAGCCACCCAGGCGCCCCTAGATTTCTAACTAAAGCCTTTATTGACTTTTTTGCGTTTTTGTGAAACATGCAGTGTTTTTTGTTTTTTATTTTTTTTTTATTGTAGGCTGTAACTGAATTTGATTATACCATGCCATTTTAGTACCTTTTTACATTTCCTTCTAGAAGACAGCTCGCTCTAAGAGTAATTTTCTGGTACACAAATTCTTACAGTAGTTTGGGTTTTTTTTTTTTTATTTTAAAACGTGATATCAGTTAGGATAAACTAGTGCCAGGGAAGCTAACAAGGTTTATGATTTGTTACTAGAACAAAAATAAAACGACACCATATATAAATACAAATCCATTAGTAGATCCCCTACCCAATGAGCAGCGAGCACAAATGCTTCCTCTGTTGCCATCACTGGAATATCTCATGTCTGACAAATAAAATGCTGCTGGTTTAAAAATCATTTTTTTTGTTTTACTTAGCTTTACACGAGAGAGGGAAAGTTCTGAAGGTTCCATCAATATAGAACCAATGTCTATTGACAATTTTCACTTTCTGAACCTCACAACCAATTGCTGAAACTTAGTAAATATTATTTGAATGAAGGAAGAAATATTTTTTTTTCTTTCTCCTTTTCCCCTTGTCCTTCCTGGCTTTTTTCAGTTGATGTACAAGCACAGATTGGCATCATGTAACTCTGTTTGTTAAGGCACCCTCTGTCTTGTATTCCCAGTAAGAATACCCGGACTTCGGATACCTTGAGCAAGCAACAACAAACCTTGAGGATGCACATTGACATACCCAGGGCTCAGCTTTTGATCGAAGAGAGAGACACAATGGAGACCATCGGTAAGGTGCCCTGTTTGTGGTTTCACACAGTGTGGCTTCTATGGCCATGCCCTCTCAGCCAAAATCCCGTAAGTTACAGGAATGTCTTGAGGGCCACGCAAGCAAAGTTAGAAGACAGTTCATTGTTACCGAGGAGAATAATAAATACCAGCAAATGGGGGTTGGGAGAAAGGAGCTTACACATACCTCAGAGGTCACCTAAAACAGAAGTTCCCCAACTTTGATCCGTGTTGGATCTTTCTTGGGGAGACTATTGGTGCCTCTCCAAAGAACAAACACCTGCAAACAAATAAACCTAGAAGGGCCATGCACGAAAGCCCCATCTTGGAAGTCCACTCAGTGCCTTCTTCTGCTCCAATAAGGCCTCCACTAAAGAAAATGTCCAAACTCTACTTAGCACTTAACACACAATGGTCTTTGTACAGACTGTCTTTTCTCTATCCCTCAGCACCCCGTAGACACCCTGGAATGGGTTCCTTCACAGTGCTTTGGGAAATTCCCAGGTCCCCGTTTCACAATCACAAATCAGACACCTGGAGAGCTTTTGTGGCTGGTTTTCTCAGAACCCTGCTGTCTTGACTTCTTCCAGCCCTTTCCATTCGAAGTCTGCCATCCCACACTGCCTTCCAACACAGTGCTATTTATTCCAGAATCAGAGACTTTGTATTTCCACTGCAAGGATGATCAGAAGAATAGCTAACATCTACTGAGGCCTCTCTAATGTCACATACTTGTAAAAGCACTTTATGGATGTAATCTCATTTAACCCTCAATCAACATAGGAGAAAGGCACTCCTTTATAACTCGGGCATCGAGAGTTTCTATAGCTTCCAGGTCACATAGACAGGAGTAGAACCCGTGCCCGGCCACCAGCTTAGCCTCCTGTAACCGTCACCACCTACTTCCATATCAACAAGCTACTTCCCAGAACCCCTCACCTTTAAAGTATCACTCAGCTTTCCAGTAGCCATGGAAACAGACCCAGAGGCAGGTCACCCAGTCTGCCCCTTTGCAAACTTCGCTCTGTTTGTTCTGGACCATGTTCACTGGCACTTGGTCCCAGGGCAACTCTATCCTGTGGTTTGGCTAAGACTACCCAACTCCTGGAACCTATTCTAGGAAGCTCCTGCCAGAAAAACAGTGGTAAATGGCCAGATGGGCAGAACATCTATGCTATTCCTTACCCCCTCCCTGCTTGATTATGTTCTAATAGACTTACAGTCTCCTAAATTCTAAGGCCTGGGATGCTCTTGCTGGATTTAAGTTTGGTCCAGGCATCATAGCACTTGGGGAAGGTTGGTGAAGCCCAGTGTGGCCCTCGATCAACCAAATTCAGTTAAATACCACCCATGTTGTATGAGGAATCACTACTCATCCTAAAATACCCGAGATTTTATTAGCTAGCTCACATCAGGACAAAGCACCCTGCCTTGTTTTTGATAATCTTTACTTTTCAGTAGTAGAGCTGAAATCTCTTTTATTGAACTCAATAGGTTGGGCATTGAAACCAAAATTTCCTTTGAAACGTGAGTTCAAAAATCAAAATGTACTTCCTTTGACCTTATAATATACTTACAACATTTGGTAAATGTTCCTCATCAGACTTCTCAATCATTGTACCCATGGTGGTTAAAATAGATAGGTAGTCGTTACTGGCCTAACACCAGAGAAGGGTCTGCCCACCATTTGCAAACAGAGCAAAGTTTGCAAAGGGGCAGACTGGGCAACTTGCCTCTGGGTCTGTTTCCATGGCTACTGGAAGGCTGTACTACCAACCTTTAGCCAGAGATGTGTCATAGTCTTCATGGGATCATCTATCGCCAAGAGTCGTTTATCTCCTGGTGATGCCTGACAGTTGGTGGATGGCACTTGCTAATTATTGGGAAGTAGAAATGTGATGCTTTAAAACACGCCGGGGTCTGACTACCAGCATCCAATACAAAAGTGCCATTAATTTCTAGCCAGAATGAATGGTTAACCTCACAAACTGATAGGCACCTGAAATTTCCCATTAGAAGTTTGTAGCTTATCCCCGCAGATAATCTGCAGGGCTCTTAGCAGGGCTCCATGTTAGAGACCATAACATGTCAGTGTTATTAATGAAAAATGAGTGTAGCTGTCAGGCTTCTGATGCCGGGTCCAATTGTAGGAACCTATTTCTGTAGAAAGGCCACCTCAGTTGAAGGCCGGATGAAGTCTGTGGCACGACCCCCACGCCGAGCCCAGGCTCCTGCCGCAGGACCCACCCATGCTGTATCACACGCTGTGATGCCAGCAGACATCCTGGCAAGGTTTCCTCTATTTCCCTGCCAAGAAATTTTATTCTAACTTCAAGAGGCTTTCCTCTCCTGCCAGAGCCTGAGTAATTGGATTTTGCAAGGTTCATTCTGTTCAGAGCCTTTTTTGGGCACAGAAGTCTAGCTGTGTTGTTTATGACTTCCACGTCACCGCTCCGTGTCCAGGCACACTCTAACGTGGTCCCAGCTGACTGATAAACTCATATGAACAGCATCCCGGGCTGCGGTGCTTGAAAATGTATGAATATATCCATATATCCTAAGGGAAGTTTCCCTTGGAGTAAAAAAGCTCTTAAGAAAGCGTGAAAAGTATCACAACAAAGTAATGAAAAATGTTGAGGCAACCGAATAATGACACGCAGCTCAACCAACTGCTTCCTTTCCAAGCCCTAGAATGCTCCAGACTCATCTGAACCAGGGCTCCTCCTTGTCTAACCTTCAAATGCCAATTGGGCTTGGAAATCTGACAAGTGAGTCATTCTGAAAAGTCAATTAAAGGATATTCTAGGGTAATTAAAGCTCAGAAGAGGTGGGAAGAAAAGGAACGTAGCTCAGAACCTTTAAAACAGAGGAATCCATAAACTCGGAAGACCAGCCCTTGTCTTCCCCTCCCCTCACCCCAACCCCAAACATTGGCCAGGTTCGGCGTGAGAGCCACCCAAGTGTAGACAGCCTCAGCAGTGTTTTTCCAGTACTGAAAACAAGGCTTGTTTTTGATGGCAACCTCATCACTGGTGGTGTCACCATCTCTGGTGACATCTCGGGTGAGCCTTTGGCAAACACGTAAATCCCAAACTCTGTCCAACAGGTGGTTCCGACAAGCCTCCCCAAATGAGTGTTTGTTTGGTAAGAAGACCCTTCTGTGTGGTCACCCTCTTTCATTCATGCTTCGAAAGCCAGCTCCTAAAGATAATCTATATTTAGCGTTCGACAGTGATTCCAATACAGGGCTTGAATTTGGGGGTTGTTTCTGCTCCTTTAGATGAGGTGATAATTGTTGCCATGAGCAATCACACAAGGAGCTAGGGGAGAGAAGGCAGGGGAGCCGTTTAAAGGGGTAAACATGTCTGGTTTCCTGTGTTCCTGCTGTTCTGCAGACGATCGCTCCACGGTCCTGTTAACGGATGCTGACTTTGGGGAGGCGGCCAAACAGAAGTCTCTGACGGTGACACACACAGTGCACTATCAGTCAGTGTCACAGGCCACCGGGCCCCTCGTGGATGTGTCGGACGCGCGGCCGGGAACGAGTAAGTGGTCCGACAATACAAACTGTGTGGGTGGTACCGATGCTGAGAAGATGCTGACGCTCTGTCCCTGTCCAACGAAAGCAGGGCTCGTTGGCCCTGTGCCTACGAAACAAATACGTACGATAATATCTCTAATTGGGACATGGGAGTTTTTACTGTTTGATCTAAGCTGGCGTTCAAACTATGTCACTGGAGGCCAATAACCCTTGGTGTCGATTCACTATCAAAGTGCCAGAAATTTCAGGTCAAGGTAATTTTTTTTTTTGATTTGGACGATGCGGGAACGGGGAAAAGTAATTAACATCAGTGAGTATCCACTCTGCGCCAGGATTAGGATAAGTAGGTTATGGCAAGTGTGTTATCTGTAAGGCAGCCCTGCAAGGTGCCTGCTTAGAATAGATATGAATAGATACGATAGCCGCTATGTTACAGATAAGAACGTGGACTCTCAGAGCAGTTAGGTAAACAGCCTGACATTGTACACACAATGTGTAGGGAAGCCAGGGTTTCACTGCGGATCTGTCCGTCCCTGGAGTTTATGTTTTCTCCTGAACACACTATTTGAGAAAAACTATAGTTCTGGCAAATCCGGGGATTATATTTGACTTAGTTATTAATATCTGCATTCATAATATACAGGAATTAATTACTGCAATGAAATTAAATACCCTAATATGTAGCTAGAGCTTATTAGACATTCTTATTCCTTCATAATTGAAATTGTTTCTAAATCTCTTTAAGAGACTGAGAAATTGATGTCCCGATTATTATCTTTCGGAAGCTTTGATGTCTAACTTTTAATCTCTAATCGCTCTGCAAAAATTTACATTCTCGGAGTGTTATAATTAGGAAAATAAATAATATAATGATAAAAGCTGTTATTCATACATTCTGACTTGTAAAGCATTTGTGAAATGTACTGATATCATGAAGCAAACCAGGTGATTCCTAAATAACTTTGTAATATGCAAGAAAACAGTTTCAGCTGTTACTGAAATTCATTTCAAAAACTGTCCTCAAGAACAGGCTGAAGAAATCTTCTGTTTCCCCCTTTCGTCTAGCCTCACCCCTTCCTTCCTTGATGACATCAGCACACACTGAAGACATGAAAGGGCCATGAGTGGGAATTAACTTTGCTTGGGGGTGTGTGAGTGAGAGCTTTGCTTTAGAAAGTGCTTCATAGTCCTTGACCCTCTCTCTGGCTATTGGCTTTCCCATCATGATCTGCCTGGTCCAGCTTCTGGATGCTTCAGGACACGGCACTGATGGATTTCTGAGACACTTATTGCTATTCAGTGAGGGAAGAATTACAGACCCAGGGGGACTGAAATGGAAGGATCCTTGACCTCAGAATTCCCTCAGCCCAGTCAGCGTGGAAGCTAATGGAGACATTGGCAGGAAAATAGGCAAGAGGCAGAGAAAACATGACAGATGCCCAGATAGTGGTTCCCAACCTTTCGTGTGCATCAGAATCACCCAGGGTGCCTGTTCAAAATACCCATTCCAGAACTCCATCTCCAAAGATTCTGATCCACTTGGTCTAGGGTGGGGCCCAGGAATCTGCATTGTAACAGACATCCTGGGTCATTCTGATGCTGATTGTCTGGAGCCCTCACAGAAAAATACTTCCCCAAGTGTTAGACGTGGGTCCCTGCCACTTAGCACAGGGGGACAGGACCTCTCAAGCTTGCCACTCTCATAGCCCGTGACTTCTTTCTGCCAGGTAAAATGAGCGAGCTTCCCCACCTTCCTTTCAGTGTTCAACTAGCAGAGGAATGCACAAAGGCCAGTCATAATAGGAAGGAAACAGTCACACTAAAGCACTGGGAGCATCCCAACTGCATGATCACCACCACCACCTCCCCAACTAATGGAAACATTGATTCAGTGACATTCAAAATATCAACAGAGGTGTGAATGTTGGTCATAAGCAGAAGTGATAACCAGCAAGAGGCAAGTGGCAGGGCCAGAGGCACATGGAAGGGGAGTGTCCGAGTGTCTCATACCTATAATGCTGTAAGCATAGTTGGGGAACTTTAAGGATTCCTGCATTCAGACTCAAAAATATTTATTAAGGTTTTACTTTCCATATGGCCCAGTGATGGGGGTACATCATGAGATGCAAAAAGGCATTCATTTCATCTCAGTAGAGGAATTGGACATTAACCAGGAAACTCAAGCATTTTTCATTTACCTATAAGGACTAGGACTAGGACATGATGGTGAGTGGGGGGAGGGGGGGCCATGTGGGGATGATGGGAGGGGCTACTTCAGATCCAACTCTGGGAAGATCCGTCACGGAGTTGAAAATCTGAGTCCAGGCCCGGAGCTGGCCTGCCAGGCAGGGGAAACAAGAGGCAATGGCTCCTAAGGCATGTTGGGGCAGCAGCATCACTGGAATGCCATGGGCAACAGGGAGGAGCCAGAGGAAAGAGCCAGCCTGGTCGCCAGGTCTCCTGGTCTAGCCTCATGAGTTTACACTCCACTCTGCAAGTGTTGGGATGAGTTGGCAGAGTTCAGTCTGATGATCACATCACACTGAAGCATCCACAGCTTACAGAACGATGCTTCTTTCGCTTGTGACGAGCTTCATCCAGTAATGTTTACAAACATTAAGCAAATCTACTCAACGTCATGCATCAGTCTCTAGTTCAAAAGGAAAACACAGAACTATTCATGTACCATCTGCACCACATTCTCTACTAGGGATCATTTTTTCATTAAATGTTCCCTCTGGAACCATATTACGAGGCCCTAAGAGCCTCCCATTTCCCATTTTGAAGTGGAAACAGTGGGTGACTGGCCCCCCAGCAGATGAGCCCCAGCAGAAGTCTGAAGCTGGGAGCTTTGTGAAGCCCGGTTCACTGCTTGTGTCCTGCACCCCAGAGCTTGTCACCTGTGCCCGGTGGTTCACCTGTGTCATCTCAGATCCCGTGCGGCAGTCTCTGCACACTGCAGTTTGGCACATTTGCAGAGGCCGATTTATGATCTATTTCTTCGACTGCAAAAGACACTATTACTCTGTTCTAATTGTACTAGGACTGTGTCACCATTGTGGGAATTCTTTAGTTATAAGTAGAGCATCTACAATATGTTGTCTGCACATTATAATGGCTGCATGATGGAAGTTGTGTTTCTAGGCATTTTGTTTAGTTTTCCAGAGTTGCAACAAAGATTCATTATGAGGATAGGAGAAATCACAACAATTGACTGTTGAGCTCTCCAGCCGGTGAAAATAGATGCCCTGGCTGTATCTGCAGCTCTGTTCGCTTCCCTGTCGCTCCTGTGGATGAGGGTACACTTGAAAGTGGGGGTCTGATGGTGTCCGTGTCTGTGTCCGCAACCCCCCCCAACTCCAGCCACAAGGTCTGACACATGGTAGGCACTCAATAAATGGATTTAAATATCAACCAACTGCCAAGTTCTGAAATCCGAGTAGAAGGGGTGGAAAAGAAAGGATGTTCAGCATTTTAAATAAACAGGACTCGGGAAGTCCATTTGGCCCCTTTCTTTGTTCTCCATTCCCTGGAGATCCTGAGGAGATCCATTTCCTAAGATGTCCTGAGACATCTAACCGGCTAAGTGTCTGTTTGCTAGATGATCAGATGTTTGTAAGTATGTACACAGTCTCTCTCCAGCTCACTTTGTGGAGACTTACCAATGAGATCATCACAGGAGAACTTAAATTAACTTTCTTACTCAAAAGATGTGCAAGGATACAAAGACACGTGAAATGATATGTGTTCGACTTGGTCCAGGTTTTTGGGTCATTTGAACCTGGAAGTCATCCCTTGGTTCACCATCCACCCATCTGGGCCGAGAGCATGTACAAGCGCCCTTGGTGCATGAAAGGGCTAGACCAGGAATGAGTGGGAGCTCCTGTCCTCACCAGCTCTACTTTTCAGCTCTTTTCTGAAGCATGGGGAACTCTCCAGCATCTGGCTTTATGATGTTCAATGGGTATTTTTTTTTCTGCCAAACCTTCTCTAAATTGAGTTTCAAGCCTTCCTGATCAACCTACCAAATGTCCCTCCACCCTCTTCCCAACAAACAGAATGTGTTCCAATCCTTACCAAGTGTTTGGCACTCAGGAATCGTGGGCCAGGCCCCAAGATCTACAAGGCCCCATCACCACCATGTCTCACAACAGCCCTGCGGGTGGGTGAGATGATAACCCCACTGTCAGAGATGAGGGAAGTGGGCACGTCTGATGAGCTCACAGCCAGCGAGTAGTAAAACTGAGTCAAAGGCAGACAACTTAACTCCAAAGCTCCTCCTCAACTGCTCCGTGTTGCTGTTGAGTGGAGACCATGATTCCCAGGGGATATCTACGGACTGAGTAGACTTCCATATCTACATAAGAAGAGTTTACAACATGGATGGAATCTTTTTTTGTTTAGACTTTGAAAGCACATGCACACTCCATCCATCACCCGGAATGGTACTAGACATCGTCCTGCAGGAAAATACCTGATGGGGTGAGGAGTGTGCCATGTGTAATGAGCCCTTGATAAATACTTGTTCGTTATGCAATGGGAATGTTCAGGCCTCCACAGCATCATCACCATGTGAAGCTGAGCCCACGGCACCTACAAGATAGGACTGGGAATAGCAGGGAATAAAAACAGATTAATACCTAGATCACAGTACACATGACATGTTTTATAACCCTATTATCCCCCAAATCCTCTCTTATCCTGAATTCAGGATGATTAAAATAATTTGATTCAATGGGCAGAAAAGCTTAATTTAGGTTTAGACCCAGTGTTCAAAAGCCAAGAGTTATTTGTATCACTTACCTTCTAATTTGTTGGCTGTTTAGCAAGCATGATGGCTCATCACTAAGTTTTATTTATATTAGAATGTTGGGGAGCCAAATAAAATGCTTTCCATGCAAGGACAGTAAATCTCAATGTGTATTTCCTTAGTAGCTTAGCTGGTAAGACCTACAAAGAAGGTTACCAAGTGGAATCCAAGTCAGATTTTTATTTTAGCTGCTATCATAGGAGTTATCATACAGAAGAGTTCAATTGAGGTACAAAACAGCTCCCAAAACCTGATTATTTTTAAAAAATGTGTCAACTACCTCAATATTCTACCAACTGAGATCATTTTGCCTCTAGGAGGCTTGCTTAGAGCAGGACAGAACTGCAAGCTGTGGTTCAAGGAAAGTAATACCATGACCTATATTCCCAACATTATCAGGCCATTGGTAAAACTGTCCTCATCTAGAAGGAAAAAAAAGGATAATGAACAAAATTAACTTAAAAAGAGTTCTAGCTTTGAATAGAGACTGATATGCATAACTTGACCATGGAATTTTCCACATAGGGAGATCTCAGTGAGAAAGGGGTAAGGTCCTGCCCCACTATGGGTGGGCAGGCTTGGTGGGAGGAAACACGGCAGGGGGAGAGGGATGGGAGTGAGGAGAGTACGTCCTTGAAGTGAGAAGATCAAACTGACATCCCCGCCCCTGCCCAAGCATCCATGCCAGGAGTAAATCTGATCCACGGCTGTCTTTGCAAGAAACTGAAAGAGGAATAAAAATGTGAATCCTCAAATCTTATGTAAGGGACTGGGTACTTTTCTGGAAAAGATTCATTAGCATTTAAATAACAAGCCCCATTTATCGAAGCTCTCCCTATGAAGTCCATAGTACCTGGAAGATATTTAGCCTCCTACCCGTGAGAATGTTTTTCTGTCTCTTTGAGGACCTCTCTCCTAGCATTTCAGTGGAGAAAATCCAATTATCATTCATACCTTGCTGTCCAGAGAGCTTGGTGCTCGAGCATAACACATTTACATTCTAATCAAGGCAAAAAAAAAAAATATCTTCCAATAAAGTCTTCTGTGGAATTTTGCAAGTAAGTGATGAAATGTGTCTTAAAATCAATGCCCCAAAGAATATGCACCAAGACGAAGCATTTTGATGACCCAGGAAATCTTAAAATATATCGATTTGGCTGCCATCTTAATGCTTGTCTCCAGCATTGTAGAATGATGGATTAGGTTCAAAGCCCAATAACTATAATTTTCCAAAAAGAAGAAAATCTTCCATTTAAAAAGAAAGTTATTTCACTACATTCAATTGTCTGCCTCCCATGATCCAACATGGCATTACACACAAGCCAGTGTCATGGCGGACACTGTATTGGACACTTAGATGTCCAGCATGAGGACATGTGTGGTCAAGTGACGGGCAATCTCTGAACCAAAACATGGAGTCTTGGGCTCCATTTTTACCACTTAATAGCTGTGTCACTTTTCCTCTCTGAGCTTCCATTGTCTCATCCATAAAGTGACCCTGGGCTGAGTGTATCCATCCAGGGGCCTATGTGTACTGGAGATCATCATGGGCTCTGTGAATGGACCGAAGGATGAACATCCTTACCCCTACCCTGGAGCAACTTCCAGGCCCATGAAAACACATAAGTAAGTCACTGTAACAATGCCAAGGAATGGCCCCCTCGGCGTTGATCTTCTGACACTGCCTCATTAGGGTTGAGCAGTAAATATAGACTGTTGTGTTTAAAAGTCTCCAGGACATTTTGAAATATAACTGCATAAAATTCCTTTTTTAGAAGCAGAGAATTCAGTGGTGTAAAAGGCCCATCTAGGACCTTATGTTGCCTATAGGCCAGAGCCCAAGAAAAGGTAACTGAGCCTCTCTATTCCCTATTCCACAGGGTTCTAGAAAAGACAGTGTTGCTTGTCCACTCCAGTGTCCCCCCCAAAGAGCTGAACTAAGAACTCTGTCCACTCATTGACCTGCTGTCTTTGGTTCCAGATTTAGAGAAAATGAAACCAATCTGGTGCCAGCCTCTGTATATGTAAATCTCTGGTTTTAAGGAAGGCAGACATATGAAATCCAGATACCCATTAACCGTGTGTTCTCCACATTGAATGACCCACATCTTTGACAAAGTTCAATTCCATTGAAGACATATGTTACCATATGCAAAAGACTAAGTGAGTATTAGGACAAGAGGGTATCACCATCTCGGTCTAGGAACTTGAAATTTAGTTGATGAGTAAAACAGCCCTGATCAAGGCAATGAGTAAATATAAAACCACAATAACACAGGAGATGCCTGGAGCTGCTGTAACAACATACCACAAACTGGGTGGCTGCAAAGAACAGAAATCCGTTGTCTTCTGGGAGCCAGAAGTCCAAATTCAAGATGTCAACATGCTCCTTCTGAAACCTGTCAAGAAAGATCCTTCCTTGCCTCTTCCTAGTTTCTGGTAGTTGCTGCTGACAGTCTTTGGCATTCCTTGGCTTGTAGCCCCAGCACCTCAATCTCTACTTCCATTGTTCCGTGGCATTCTCCTCTCCTGTTCTTATAAGGACACTAGTCCTGTTAGATTAAAGGACTACCCTGGTACAGTCTGACTTTATCTTGACTAATGACATCTACAGTGACCCTATTTCCAAGTAAGGTCACATTCTGAGGTACTAGGGGTTAGGATGCGGACATACCTTTTGAGGGGACATGAGTCAACCCATAACAACACCTTAAGGTAGGAGAACCATTAAAAAACAGACCACGTTAGAGCATATTTGGCCACGCGTGGAAGATGGTGGCTATTCTCTGGAAGTTTAAGTGATGTGCGTTGAGCCACGAAAACATTAAGGGCCAAGAAAAAGGTTTGAATCCATAATTCCTGAGTCCAAATCTAACATTCTTTACCCCACAGGACTTTTTAGAGTGCTTAAGTATCACATAAATGTCTCAGACCACAAGAGAAAGGAAATGAATCCTCTAGACAAAAACAGAAGGAAAGGCTTCCAGGATGCATGAGTCTTACAGGGGCGTCTTAAGGCTGGTGGGGGTGGGGGGGCAGGGGAAGAACCACCCTCAACACTTTGATCACAACTGATCATACTCCTAGAGACTAAGACATACATTGTTCTTGGCCTCTTCACAGATCCTACCACCAGGAGGAATGCCAAGGCAGGACCCACAGCAAGAAACCGGTATGCCAGCCAGTGGACCCTCAACAGACCCCACCCCACCATTTCAGCACACACCCTCACCACAGACTGGAGGCTGCCGACGCCCAGGGCTGCGGGATCAATGGACAAGGAGAGTGACAGTTACAGTGTCAGCCCCTCACAAGACACAGGTAGGGGTCTGCACGCCTCCTCCTCAACCCTGGGGACGGGCACGGCCCTCAGATAGCCTTCAAAGGCTCCTCCTTATGCTCTTTCAAGGCCACTTTCAAATTGTTAGGCTGTTTTTTAACCAGTATTAATACAACCATGCAGCATTGATGATATCCAGGGCCTGGTGATTTCTGCAGGGCAAAACCAACAGGCATCTCAGATGTCCTGAATCTCAGACTCATGCTGTCCTCTCCTTTGAGTTCCTACCCCACTGAGAGAAACACAGATACTTTAAAATGCTCACCCAAACTGTTGCAGTAGGTTCTGAATATACTCTGAGGGCACGTGACCCGCTACCATCTCTCGGTTTAAGACGTGGCACTGGAGGTGTCATGGCAAGGTCATGGCACCCTCTATAGGGAACATGGGCTGATCCTTTTGACAATTCAACAGGGGTTGATTATAAGGTAAGTCATCCAGTCTGTGCCATCAACCACCAAGATTTCACTTCTGAGAGAAGACAGGACCTAAGAATAGCGCTCGGTTGCCCCAGCCCCCAACCTTAACTCTAGAAAAGAAATTATATCTAAACCTAATAGCTGTAGGAAATTTGAATACTCATTTTCTTTTGTTCTGGCTGATATACTTCAAAAATAATGTTCCAAAGGTGGAGTGTTACCCTGTGCATTTATTTTTATGGCTGTTATTTCTCTTAGAAGAGTCTCAGAGTTGCACAGAGGTGATTCAAAACTTTTTCGTGTGTAAAATACAGATTCCTCTGGCCAAGATGCACCTCCTTTTGTCCTGGGGGTTTCCTGGGCCCCACAAAGGGTGGCAGTCACAAAGGATGAGTCCAAGGGATCAGGGGCCATTCTTCCCACTGGCCAGTTTCGTGCAGAATCACGGCTTCGTTTCTAACCACTGCCGTGTCTTCCTCGCAAGCTGAGCTGCAGAGCTCAAATCATTCGTGTCAATTAAAGTCCCTGCAGAACAGAGTGATCCGCAAGTCAGAGCAGGGGGTGGACACGGCCATTCATTTACACGACACTCCCAATCATCTTAACTAAACGCAGAATTTTTTAAGCATTGCTGATTGACGCGCGTGTCCCAGGCTGGGAGCATCTGACTAACGCGACTGAGCTGAAACAAAGCTTCTGAGCCCACTTTACTGAGACATAAAACACAGGCCCCACGGTGACCGAGGCAATTCTAATGACCCAGGACCCTGCCGGCGTGTACCATGATCTGGGAGAAACAGCCACAAGCCAGAGAAGGCCATCCAGTCGGTGCGACCGTAAAGCAATAATTTATCCGTCTCGTTCTCTCTTTTTACGCTATAGATCGAGCGCGAAGCAGCATGGTCTCCACAGAAAGTGCCTCCTCCACTTATGAAGAACTGGCCAGGGCCTACGAGCACGCCAAGATGGAAGAGCAACTGAGGCACGCCAAGTTCACCATCACAGAGTGCTTCATATCAGACACATCATCTGAACAGTTGACGGCAGGGACAAACGAGTACACGGACAGTCTGACCTCCAGCACCCCTTCAGAATCGGGGATCTGCAGGTTCACTGCATCCCCCCCCAAACCTCAGGATGGAGGTCGAGTGATGAACATGGCGGTTCCAAAGGCACATCGGCCAGGTGAGAAAAGAAATGCACGGACCACTGTTTAGGAGACTTGTCTTCCTGATTCGCTCTCGTCTGCTAGGAAAGCCCATCCTGGTGTTTGGACTCGATGCTCCGTTTGTAGGTTGCCGTGTAATGAACCACCCCAGAGCTTATTGGTTTGCAACAGTGACCATCGCTCATTTTGTGTATAAATCTGAAATGTAGTCAGGGCTTGGTGGGGCAGCCCATCTCTGTTCCAGTGGTGTCAGCTGGGCAGGCTCACTTAGGTCTGGAGGAGCCCTTCCCAAATGGCCATGTGTAGGATTCTCCACCAGGTGGCTTGGGCTTCTTCGTATCATGGCAGCTCGGCTCTAAAGCAAGTGTCCCAACAGGCAAACAGTGGACGTAGCTGGTCTCTTAAGGCGGGGCCTGGAAAATGACACATCATTTCCGCCACGTTCTGTTGTTCAAGCAGTCAGAAAGCCCAAGGAGCCCCAATGGGAGAGAAGGAGATCCCACTATGTGAAGAGAGGAGGCTCAAACGCAGGGGGCTTGTGTTGTAAAGCTGCTGTACTTAAGGCTTTCAGAAGGAGAGAGGTCTTACCAGGGGGCCGGTGCTTGGGCCTTGGTTTCATTGAGTTACCCAAAGTGACAGTAACTGGCTAGGGTTTGGTCACCCACTCGTTCAGTCTTTGTCTTGAGCACATGAGAGGGGTCTGGGTGTGTGGATGGCAGCTCTGAGCCCTAAGGCCTACAGGGCCCGGCAGATCATGTACATAAGTGAAGAGAATGGAGAGCAAGGGAAAAGGGGAATGGTGCAGGCGGAAAATTTAAGAGTTCACAGGCTATCTAGAGGGAAGAGACTCCAGCGTGTTCCCACCAACTAATCCCCAGTGGAAATGGGGGGTTAGTATGAGTGACTTTCTCAAGAGAAGCCAGAAAGCTTGGTTTTATACGGAGACCCACAGTTTTCAAGTGTTGGGCCAGATACTTGCAAACCATTATATGGGGCAAATAGACACATCTTTAGATGGAATCCGGCCATGGCAGCCAGTTGTACTCGTCATCTGAAGAATCCCTTTTTCTTCTTCACCCTGAAATAGCTGCCTGTAGACTTTCCTTTGTGGATGGCCTCTCCATTCTTGTTGAATCCAGTTTTATTTCTCCTTTTCCCATTTTCTGAACCTCTCTACTAGTCCTATTTCAAAAATTTATCTTCACTTTTAAATTACTGCAATTCCCTTGGGTTTTATGGCATATAGCCCAGCTGAAATGAGCCTTATAAATGCATAAAAATATATAAAAATAAGAATTGTCTAGCCAGCAACTAATCTTCCAAACTGAGTCAAGATTCATGCCAGCTTACAATAAAGAATGATGGCTTCATTTATTTTCATTCTGTCGACCTCCTCAGGGAGAAGATGAGCTGTGATTTGTGGGTGTTTTTATTTCCAGCATTTTTCGTTGTTGGCATTTATTTGCAAGGCAAATGCGATAAAAACATAAGCTCTTTATGGCTGTAAAGCCTGAGAGTGAGGAAGATAGGAGAGGAGAAAATGTGCCTCTGGACATGTTTAACCTTGGTAGCCTTCAGTTGCTGTCTCTATAAAATGGGCATTGACGTGGGTGCCTACCGTATGGGGTTTGTGTAAAACGAGTGTGGCATAATTTGGGTAAAGTGGTTAGTTAGCAGTTGTTTCTCTTGTTGCTTTGTTGAGGGATTCTCGTGGTGACTCCAGCGTGGTCTCCAGATGTGCGGCTGGCTCCTCTCCTCCCTCCCTCTTTTGTTGGTCTCCCTTCCGTGGCCACTGAGGGCCTCAAAAGCATCCGCCTTATTTGCATATCACCCAGTCACTACGCGACGCTTCCATCGGCAACCATATTCCCTTGCGTACAAGAGCTCCTGGGTGACATGATGCTCCTATATGTGCAAGCTTTGAATTAATTAAAGGCTTGGGTTTCTTTTTGATGTCTTGTTTGAACAGAAGTTCAAAAAAGTTTGCACTTCTGTTATGACATTGTTGCTTGGATCCATCAGAACAATCGAAAGATCACAACGAGGTCAGGTAGTAGAGTCTTAAAATGCTCTTTAGACTAAAATGAGTTTATAACTTTAGGTAGGAGTAATGTTTCAAGTCAGCACAAGTCCTCACGTCCACAAACTTTGCTTTGTCCACCCTAGATGACTGTATTATTATTGAATATTTCTGAGGCTTTTAGGAAAGCCTTTCAGTTGTGTCTTTATAAGGAGACTACATTCAACACCAGGCACCAACCCCAAGGTTACAATTTATCACTCTGCTGACTGGAGGCTGCCTCAAAATCATCAGTTCCTTGACTGCTTTCAAACCTCATTCCTACCTGTGTTCCCGTGGTTCTAGATGGTATCAGTCAGTGTCAGCAAAGCCTCCCCAGCCTCTGCCCATCTTTCCCCTCACCTTCGTGTCTTCTCGGGACCCAAAGCTTTTAAATGCAAATCAAGTCAGGGTCAAGTTAAATCAACTTGGCCAGACCCTGGCTCCAGGAAGACAGGAGACTGTCTTAATTGCCTCCAAACTTCTCTCCCAGCGTATAGCAGATAATCTGGCCGCATAGTCAGAAATATCATGAATGACTTAATGGCACTGAATATATGCTCCCACCCCTGTATGTGACACCTATGGTAGGTGCTTAAAGATATGGAATGAATGCAGATCTCTGTGATAATCACATAGCTGTTATGATGACAAAACTCACCAATTGGCTAAGATATTACAATTACTAGAACTTGTTAGTAAAAAGAACATTTCAGTCCACCCCTCTTCCAGCCTAACTTTAAATAAAGTGATTTATTTTCTGTTCTTGCTCTTGACAAGTGGAAAGGAAGTCTCTTCCACAGAAGGGGAGCCCCCCATGCAATGTGAAGGCTCTCACACATGGCAAACATCAGACTCTAGCTTTCGATGTTCAATAGTACTTGAACTCTGCATTTACTGAATTTTTAGGATGTTTATATTTTATGTAAAATGCCAGTTGTGCTATTGTTTTATTTTCTGCAATAAGGGATGGTTATTTCCGTCTTTAAAAACAAAAGACAAGCCAAACTCTATCTTCTTCTGAGAAACAGCTGGAAAGTTTAACAGCTTCTTTCCCTCTTGGTGAAGGCAACTTCCAATACTTTGATTACAGTAGCTGTTCTTGGGTTCGGGTAGCATCCTGAGCCAGTTTCTAATGTTCTTGAATTACTGCTCCTCCTTTATTCATGAGATTTATCCTCATGCCATCAAGAAATGCCATTGCACGAAGCTACTAAAATCCATTTAAAGGTTCGCATAGGCAACCCAATGCATCCTGGCCTCGGGAGCATCTGGAGAAGGGTTGGTCCATTTAGATCTCTGCTCTCACACTCTGGGACCCCAGCCTTAAATATATACCCATCAGCCCCTCCCGTGATGAATGCACTTGAGGTTTTCCAGCCAGAAGTGGCCACTGCCTGCTGTTGACTTGTTGGTTCTCTGAACAACCAGTTACATGAAGCAGTCTGGGGGCTTCAGTGTTCGGATCCATCTATGCCCTCCTGGATGTGTGCATTTATCCAAAGAGAAGAGCATGGGCGAGAGGTGCTTACCTGAAGGGCAAGCCATCCTCTGCTCCCTTGGCGACCTCCAAAGAAGGTTTCTCTTCCTGCTCTCAGCTACTGCGATCGTGCTGTCTCCCCTCCGAAGCCCACGTGGTTCTCGTGCTGGCTCTTGAATCAGAATTACACTCCAGAGAGAGCTTCACTGCCCCAAATCCCCCTCTTCAGCCTCATTCTACCTCCGTCTCCCTCGCCCTCTGAAGACATGGCTCTGCTCGGGGCAGGTCACCTGGTGCAGACTCCCTCCTCCTGACCCAGGGTGCCACACAGTTCCTCTCAAGCAGTTCTGCCTCCCACCTCCCCTAATCCCTCTGGGTTGAGCGGCTGGGGCCCCGTGCCTCAGACTTGCATCGTTCTCTTTTTTGCACTCGTTAAAATTAGATTTTCAAGTTTCGATCACGAATGTTATTCTAAGAGCTATGGAAAGGGTCTCCTTTCAAGTGCAAGTATCTCTGATATTCCCACACGCTCACACACCCTGTACCCGTGCGTGGTTCTGGCCTCCATCCTTCTAGAGATGTCCCTGACCCTTCTCTCCCGGCCTCTCAGCCTCCTTTTTCCCGTCAGCATGTATTTTTTGAGTGCTCACTCAGTAACTGGCCCCACTTCCAGAGCTGGAGATACGATGATAGACGAAACCCACAAACACCCCGTCTTAAGGCAACTTGCATTCCTGGAGGTGGAGACAGACACTATTCAAGTAAGCAAATAATACAGCTTCAGATGGTGGGGAGTTCTGGGAAGGGAAGTAACTGGGGAAAGGGACAAAGCCTGGCAGGGGTCAGGAGTTGGGGAGAATGGTCAAGGAAGGCTTCTGGGAGCAGTGAGACGTGAGCTGAGATCTAAATGGTGGCTGGGGCAAAGAAAGCCTGACAGACACCATAAAGGGACAGCGGTCCAGGCAGAGGGAAGTGCAAAGGAAGGAGACTGGAATGAGCTTCACATTCACCTCGTGGAACAAGACTTTGCTCTGAGCTGACAAACTCTCGAATGCTCCCATAGTATTTATAGTTAGAAGGACCCTGGGGCCATTAGCAACACCTCTGAATATTGCTGTACACCCTTGCCCTGGATAGACCTAAATATTCTAACGAGCTCTTCCTGGCTCCCTGCTGGGAAACTGATGTCTCTGATGTGCATTTGTGATTTTGTCTTCTTAAGGACTGACTTGTTATTTTAGTGTGACGTCTCCAGAACACAGGAAGTGATGGTGGACTTGTTCTGAGGGGCTCACCTTTTGCACTGGCCTCCTCCCTTTCCTGCCACTAGTTCCAGGTGCCCAGGCTTTCCCATCCTTCCAAGGGCTCTTGCGTGTTTATCGTAGGTGCTGCCGTCGTTATCTGTCCTCCAGTTCCTAAGTGTGCATTCTTTTGTTCTGACTGCCTGTTCTCGGACTCCGAGACCTTTAGCTCAGTTTTTCTTGGCTGGCTTATTGGGATTCAGCTTGGGTTGCTTAGGAGCCAGCCCACAGGTAGTACAAGGTAAGGAGGAGACCCGTGCCTGACAACGTGTGAGGGAGAGGCAGGAGGCCCACCTGTGTCCTGCTGAGCGGCCAGAACGAAGGTTCTAGATTCCAGTGCCATGGATGACAGGCAAAAAGTTTTGCCACAGTGCAAGTCTGGCATCTCCAGAAAGACACAAATGTTTTACACTCATTTATGCAACCCATATTTATTGGATATCTTCTCTATAAAAAGATACCGCACCGGGTATTATCCTAAGACATAAAAGTGTTAACATATTAAACCAACACTTCCCACAGTCTCCTTATTTTATCAGAATAGCATGTAGTATAATAAACAGCAGACAAAGAAACCTGAAGACACAAGGCAGATAAATGAGGAGATCCAAGAAACAAGGTCCAAATCCAGCCTATGGAAGACAGGGACCCCCCCCCCCCACACACACACACACACACACACACACACACACAAGTGAGATGCCATGATAAGCCAGGAGCAACTCTAAGGTGCTGGGAATATACAAAAATGTAAGAAGACAGCAAAGTCCTGTGTGGACACAGCTGGCCCCAATTTCTAACGTATCTTATATCCCAAACTTGGAAGCAACAAATTCAAGTGATACAGTCAATCCTCTCATGTTGAAATCCCTTGTGTGGTTGCCCATTGCTCTCAGGATAAAGACTCATGGGGCTTTGAGAAGCCAGTCCCGTCTTCCTCACCCATCAAGACCCCTGCTTTCGGGGCTCCTCAACTCCACAAATGTCTGTTTCCTCTGCCTAGAATCCTCTCACGTCTGGATTAACTCAGTCCTCCTGTGGGATGATTCAGGGCACACGGGTGTGCCAGCCCCCTGGGGGAGCAGGTGTGAGACTCCAACCGGGCCACCCTCTCAGTAGTCCCCAGCGTGTGGGTCCTTGTGGATCTTTTGTGGGAGCTGGAGCTCCCCTGAATCTCATGGCCCCCTCCTCACCGGGTGCTCCAAACACCCTGCTCAGTGGTCCTGACCTTGCCCAAATGCTGGGGCAAGGTCCTGTTTTTTATTCAGAACTACTTGATTTCAGAGGAATCGTAAGCAGCAACAAACTCAAAGCCCCGCTTCATACCTCAGTGTAGTTTTTAAAGTTCACCAGTGAGTAGGAAGATCGCAGGATTGATGAGCTCTTAAAAATGCATGAAGCCTCCTAAGTACAAGCCAAGAATGGTAAGAGAATCAGCACACACGGGCCTCCGCTATCGGCCTCGCATTATTTATTTAGGGGTTTTCCTGCTTGCCTTTTGGGAGCGAAGATTCATTTACCAAGAGAGGTTCATTTACAAGTTTTCATTACCTTGCTTCAGCATTAATATTAAACTCAAAAAGTGTTAGATCTCGTTTGGCTCCACAGTGGGCAGACTCCAAGCTCACCCTTTGTAAGTAGCTCTTTGATGTTGTAGCATCATTACAAGCCTGATCTGTGTGGTTCTTGGTGAAAGTGCTGGAAGCATTCTTTGCTTCTTACCTTTGCATCAATACCCAGCCCCATCCAAGCATAGAGATGAAGCCTTGTTAGAAATTGATGAAAGTTCCTTTGTATTTGGCCCCAGAGGACAGCCAAGCCCCCCGGGACTCTGGTTCACTTTCATTCCCAGAGAATTTGTTGCGAGAGCATCCGCGTGCTCTCTTAGGTGCATGGAGGGGGAAGAGGGCTATTGCAGTGCGAATTGGAATCGTAGCCTCCCCAAAATGCATTTGTTTGTTTCATACTTACCCCCGGATTCCTGATACAGATGTGCTTACCTAGTGTCCACAGGTGAGATAGTGAAGAGCATAAGGAAGGCTTAAAGATGCCCTTAGAACTCACCGTGCCCCCTTCTCTTGACTACAGATAAGATGCAAACACCAAAAGGGTCACAGCACCGTTTCGAGGCAAAGGCAAGAATTTTGCGTGAAACCCAGAAGTTGCTAGCTCATGCTCTTACCCCATCCTAATCTCCCACTGCATCGGGCCACCTCAGAGGCAGACCCCGTGGCCACTGTTGCATGAGAACCGTCCCTCACTCTCTCCCAAGAACCGAGGTCATAACTCCTTGTGGACCAGTAGAAGCTGAGCAGTGAAATCCCTTATTCTGATTGAGTTAAATGGTTTTCAGATAAAATTAAAGCAAAATGAGGGTCCACTTGGAATTGTGAACTTTGGCCCCTTTAAACTATGGTTTCTCAACAGCACAATGAGCCCTGGAAGCAGGGTCACTTTTTCTGGCGGGGGATGAAGGGGAGGGGTTGTCCTGTGCTTTGTAGGGTTTTAAGCAGCATCCTGAGCCTATGTGCAGCCACCTCCCAACTGTGACATCCAAATAGTCTTCAGACATGGCCTCCTGCTTCCTGAGGGGTAGAATCACTCTTTGCTGAGAACCACTGATCTAAACTCTAGACGTTTCCTTCCCTAGTGTGGGGTATGCCAAATGGCTGGAAGCATCGCCCGAGAATAGATTCATGGAAGGCACATCATTATAGATTTTCTGAATCAATGCATTCTTGCTCTTTTTCCATATCGATTTTGCCATCCTTCTTCCAAAGCTGAAGTGCATTCAAACTGTGTGTGCGTCTGAGTATCCTGAGAAAGTTCGGGAAGTTTTGCTTTCCCGATAGGAGGGAGCGTCTCCTGGCTTCAGATAAGTGACACAGGTTCACTAGAGCCGTTTTCGCAAGGCTGGGCCAACCATGGCTGGAAGCCCCCTTGGGGGTGATGGCAGGCTCTGAGTATGCCATGCACCTGCTGGGGGGTATGGGGCCGTCAGAGGGTCTGTGCTGGTTCACGACTGGCATCAGTAAGCGAGGTGGTTAGGGACAGAGGGAGAAATCAATGCCACTCATTCAGTGTGAACTTTCAGAGAGACTAGTGGTGCCGAAGGTCCCAGGAGCAGTGACAGGAAAATGAGGAATGGACCGTTATGTCAACAATAAGGCATAACATTGAACAAGGGCTGCGCCACCCCCTCCCCCCTAGTCCCTGGAGGTGGATGTCTCAGGGGCACAGGAGGGACAGCCTGTGATCTGGAGTTTGCAGGCTGGGGAAGCATGCAGAGGCCCGGAGGTAGGTGGGTATGGCCAGGAGAGGGGACAGGGCCACACCCTCACCTGTGATCTGCACGCTGGGGGCCCATGTGGCCGTGTCCTCCTCCACTCCTCTGCTGCATCCCATCTGCTATGGC
Organism: Panthera leo; assembly: GCF_018350215.1. Classification (NCBI taxonomy): domain Eukaryota; kingdom Metazoa; phylum Chordata; class Mammalia; order Carnivora; family Felidae; genus Panthera; species Panthera leo. Next base: position 5,734,725 of record NC_056687.1, read on the forward strand.
TCTCTGTCTCCCATTTTCATCCCCTGCCCAAGTTCTCTGTCTCGTGTTTCTTCCCTCTGCTTCCCTCTGTGTGTGTGTGTGTGTGTGTGTGTGTGTGTGTGTGTGTGTGTGTGTGTTTCCATCGCTCATTCCACCTCTGTTCTCTCCATCTTTGTCTCTGTCTCTCTCTGATCGCTCTCTGATCTCTCCATCTCTCTCTCTCTCCGCTCTCTCAGCCCCGTTCCCCCCACTCACCCCACCCTGACCACCCGTGTCAACCCCTCTGACTGCGGTCCGGTCCGGCACCTGAGCCCCTAAGCTCAGCCCGTCAGAGCACCTTTTCCCAGGTGTCCGGACCCCTCCACCCCCACCCTCACCCCACGTCTCCCACACAAGGGCCGGGCCTGAGGAGCAGGGCACAGTGGGGAGACTGCTTACAACACACAAATGCATGAATTAAAACCCACAAAAATCAGTGGGCAGAGTGTGCCCCAAAGTTCCACTTGGGACTCTTCCCCCATCACCGTGTTTGCATTCATGCTGGGTTTGGGAAAGTAGCTAACAGGATCTAACTAACTAGGAAAGTGCTAGAAATGCAGGCCATTATGGAAGTAGGGCAGAAGGAAGACGTGGAAGGCGGCTTCGGGGCCCCCATATCCTTTCCCTTCCAGCCACCAGTATGTGAGCCTGGGTCCTTCTACCTGTCCCTTCTCCTGTGCATTTCCACTTCTCCTTCGGTGGCAGCTTCTCCCCAGGGCTTCCTCCCCTCTGTGTGTCATACACACACACACACACACACACACACACACACACACACACACACTCACACATGCATACACACATACACGAGCACACACACATAATCACATGAACACATGCATACACACATGCACACACATGCACATAAACACATGCACACTTACACTCACATGCACACACATACACACACACATATACACACAAACACATATGCACCCACCCGCACACACAGACCCATGCACCCACATAGATACACGCACACACACGCATACACACAAACATGCACACACAGTTACACACAAGCACACACACACATCCACACATATAACACACACGCGTGCCCACGCACCCCACTTTCCTTGCCGTCTGTGCGCTGGTCACTGCATTGCGTGTCGCTGCCACCCCTGCCCCCTCCTACCCGCACTATTTCACCCCTTCCCTCTGCTCTTTACTTCTTGGAGAAGAGGGTCCACATGAGGGAAACAAAACGAGAAGGAGAAAGAGGGAAAGAGGAGGGGTAAGGCGGAGTAAAGCAAAGAGGAGGAGTTTAAGTAACAAGTGATTGAATCCTCCTGAAAATAGAGGCAAACCCCACTGAAACTGGTTTTACTGGAAACAGCGCTAAAGCCACACTTCGGCTCCACAGTGGGTTGACACGCATAAGGATGCCAAGGGCCACGCGTGCCTGACGGAGGTGACTGTAGACTTGAGCTTCTCCGGGATCACTGGTCTTCTCACACGTGTGGGATGACTCCAGAGGGTTCTGGTGGGTTCTCGTCAGGGCGTATTGCTCCACAGAACATTAGAGAAGATTCAGCGGCTGGGGGTGGGTCAGCTGGGGAGGCTGGAGTGTGAGGGGCTCAAAGACCTGCTCGCTGTGGAGACAGATGCCTTCAAAGAGGCTCTGCTCCCCGCTGAAGGAGATCCAGCCCATCCCAGACAAGATTTAAGGACATCTGTGTGAGTGTCCTGTGGCCGCCATAGCAAAGTACCACGGACTGGGCGGCTCAGAACAACACAGATTTGTGCTGTCACAGTTCTGGGAAGGCAGAATTCCAAAATCGTTGTCAGCAGGCATGTGCTCCCTCCAGGAACTCCAGGGGAGAACCGCTTCCTTGCTGCCTCCAGCTGCTGGGGGCTGCAGGTGCTCCCTGGCTTGGGGCAGCACCTCTCCACCCCTCCTCCCCTCTTCACATGGCTCCTCCCTCTTCTCTTGTCTCCAGTCTCCCTCTGCCTTTCCCTAGAAGGACACCTGTCCCCAAACTTGGCACCCACCCCAAGTCCTGATGACTTCATCTCCAGATCCTTAACTTAATTACATAAACGAAGACTTTCTCCAAGCAAAGTCACGCTCACAGATTCTGAGGGCTGGGACATGGACATATCTCGGGGAGTAGGGGGTGGGCACTAACCAACCCACTGAAGACAGAAGCCAAGGTAGAAAGAAGAGTTCCCAGCTCATTCCCCTGGCAGGTCTCCAGGCCATTAACTTCAGACCTTCTAAGAAGGGAGATGTCTGATAGTAAAGCCGTTTCACGTGCATTATCTAATGAAATCCCCACCACCACTCCGTGTGGTGGATTCTGCGAGTACCCCCATTTTATGAGTGAGGAGACTGAGCCCAGATTAAATGCAGGCAACGTCTTCCAGACCTCTGCTCCTAAATCGCTCAGGGAAACAAGCAGGCGGAGGGCAGGACGCTAAGAAAAGCGGGTGTGCCCCTATCCAGATTGTCAGCATCGTCAACCCATATTCAGGTTTTCCAGTCCCCTTGTCTCTCGCTGGAGTGATGAGTGCATGAGTTCTCTCGGATCTGCAGGCATCTGAAGAACATAGAAGACGGAAGGGTGCGAGAACTCAGTCTCCCTAGGGGTACTTGGATTGGCACGTGGGGTGGGATTTTAATGGACATAAAGTGCCTTTAATAAACACAGCTCACCGATTACTTGGGTGCTTTCTTCCTCATAAGGGCGTGAATTATTAAGAAAGCTCATTTGCAGTATTCACACTGTCAAAAGGGCTAATTAGAGCATCGTACAACTTAATAAAGCTTTGCTGAAAAGTGGATCGCTCAGAGACACTGGATAGTCACAGACAGTTGTCAGACCTTCAGTAGGAAAGCGCAGGCAGCCTTCGTACACAAAGATGTGGGGGCTGGGCCCTTTCCGTTACTAAGGATTTGCAATTCTCCCCCACCTTTCTCAGCTACCCCAACCCTCTGATCACGAAATCGAACGTGAGCCCTTGCAGGCAGAAAGCAGCTATCATGGCTTTGTCTTTTGATTTCAAACACATTTGTTCTACCTCATCTAGGACCTGAGCACCCTGCAATCCAGCTGGGACCAAGAAACTACTGCTTTGCAAAGGGCTTAATAAGTCCTGTTCATTCAGTGGGGACTTAGCGGGATAGAGAGCCATTCCCGAATCTGTCGCAACACTTTGCAAATATGCCACGGGTTCAAGATTCAGTTGGATCTCAGAAACAGCACGAGGCATTCTTGACCTACATTTTCAAATCACCCTGGGGGTAAAGGAATGCCACGTTTTCTTAAGTCTGAGAACAAAATGACAGAAGAATAATAGTCATGTAAATAAATAAACGAGCAAATGAATATAATGGGCTTATTCAACTCTCAAGAATAAAGATGGGTCACTGCTTTTAGGAAATGGGATGTGTAAACACCCACCCACACCGTCCTTCCCTTTCACCATGAGGCCACCCTCCATTCAGAAGCCAGGATCCTTGGGCCCTTTTCTAGCTCACTGTTCTATGCCCTCTTATATTCCATGGACATCCTCTGAGCTCAGACCATCACCATGCCTCCCGCACCTGAACATCCTCCCGTCTGGCATCCTGGCTCGAGGACAGCACACCCCAGCCCGCTTTCAAACCAGAACTGCCCACCCACCCAGTGTGCCATGGAGAGGTTACAAGTGAGCCAAAACAGTGAGCCCCTCGGCCCCCAGATGGCCGGGAAGAGCCCCCCGCATTCATCCCAGCTGGTTGCTGCACAAACACTCCTTGTCTGTGTGCGTCCTGGAGAAAGAAAGACCCGAAGCCCTGGGCTAACCAATGAGCATTACCTTTTCCTTGGCATCGCTGCCTCCCTCCTCAAGCCCTGTGCTCCCCCCAGTGCTTCCAGTCACCACCCACGGGGTCCAGTGTATCACACTTTGTACCTGGGGCGCGCTGTCGCCTTTGACGTATGTTTTTCTTTCCATGGTGGGATTTTGAAGGATCTCGTTACCTCTCTTTCTCCTGCTGAAGCATGACACTTAAGAGCCTAAGCCAAGGTGCCCTAGAAAAGCCAGTGGGATGCCTGGTGGGACGGGTGTCAGGACAATTCCACCTGCTTTTGTAGTGAGCTCTGACAAGGGGTCCTGCAAAGCAGTGGCGAGGTCCAGTGACATCTCCGGCTCTAAACGCTGAACGACACTAGGCACCTGCTTAGCAGATGAGGAAGCCAACTAACCACTCTGTGTTTCCTTCCAGGTGACCTCATACATTTGCCTCCATACCTTAGAATGGACTTTTTGTTAAACCGAAGCGGTGCCAGCACCAGCAGGGACCTGAGTTTAGGGCAAGCGTGCTTGGAACCTCAGAAAAGTCGGACCCTGAAGCGACCCACGGTCCTTGAACCGATCCCCATGGAGGCGTCCTCCTCCACGTCCTCCACGAGAGAGGGACAGCAGTGGCAACAAGGGGCTGTGGCCACATTACCTCAGCGAGAGGGAGCAGAGCTGGGACAGGCAGCTAAGATGAGCAGCTCCCAAGAATCCCTGCTTGACTCTCGGGGCCATTTGAAAGGAAACAATCCCTACGCAAAATCCTACACCCTGGTATAACAAATAGCATGACTGGACAGCAGTTGTAAATACAATTTAAAAAATTCAATCAAAGCTACCTTTTTTTTACGGAATTCCAATATTTATAATTAAAGAAAATTGCCAAAATATATTAAAAAAAAAAAGAGAAAATACTGAAACCACAGACAGTGCAAAGACTCTCCTGCTTTTTTTCTGTCTGAGTGTGAGCTCCATCTGCCTGGGCATCTGATTTTTTGGGAAAGAAGTCCAGTTTTATGATCTTCACGGGCTATTGCATTTTTACTGATTTTCTACAAAGTGCATGGGGGACTAATTAAACCTTCTGACTGGAAGTTCTATCACACAAGATTTAAGAACGAAAACAGGAAAAAAAATTTACCCTCTTTGTGAATTTAAAAGGAACCTTGATTTGGGGGCAGGGGGGGAGACTTCGGTCATGTTTGCACACCTTTCTTTCCCATTAGAAACTGGGTCCTCAATTTGACCTCCTTCTGTTGTTAATTAGGATGAGTGCCGTCAGTGAAGGGGTTAGGGGGGAATCAATTTGATTTTCTTTTTTTCTTTCTGTTTATTTTTTAATTTAATGAGACACTCTTTGCATTTTGTCTAAGCGAAATAAAAAAGGAAAGGTTGTCTGCCTTTATTTCGGTGTCTACCTCTCTTGTCTCCTACTGATCGCTGGGTCCTCCTTCCTCTTGACTCTCGTGTTTGCAAACACCAGGACTGACCCAGACGGAGCCCAATTTGATAAACCAGCGAAGATAACAGCACTCCAAGCTCCTCAGGAATGGCTGAGAAGAGCACAGAAGACACAGCTGGTCCTGACCATAACCGGGGGCTGGCCAGGTGTTCTAAGCTTCCTAGATGTTCCATTCCTTCCTTGCCTTTCCACAGCACTTCGCCCTCTAGCTACGCCAGGGGTCAGCAAACCGTGGTCCACGTGCCAAATCCAGCCCGCTGCTGCTTTTGTAAATAACATGTCATTGGAACACTGCCATGTGCACCATTTGCATTTTGTCTATGGCTGTTTTGTGCCACGATGGCAGAGTTGAGTGGTTACAACAGAGGTGGTAGGAAAATATTACCAGCTGGCCCAGGAGAGAAACGTTTGCAGACTCCTCCTCTAGAGTCCCACAGTTAGCACCAGCTTGCTGGAGAAATGAAGAGAGGACCAGGGAATTCTATGCACCCTGCCCTCTGGGACCTGTTCTGTCACCACCATGACTGGTATCTAAATTTGCAATAGACCATCTTAGAATATGTTGCCTCTGATTCACTCCTCTGTACCCGGAGGAAACCAGCCAATAGTAAGTGAAGTTCCTCTGAAATTTAACTTTTAATTTTTTTTCCCTCCAAGTTTAAATTATTTACCACGGGGCTCATCCTACCAGAAAACGTACTCTTAAGTAGTCTGAACTTCATTCTTCATCCCATGGCACACGGTGTGCTTTAGAAAGTGCACATCATCTGCCCATGGCACCCACACCCACACCCCATCCCAGACTCTCTTAGGTCTTCACAACAGGGGTCTGGCATTGATCAGAAAACTTGATCAAATGCCCATGGCAGCTCAGTTGCCCAGGTAACACACTACACAAGTACCTTTCTCTCTCTTAGTAGTCTCTACAGGCTCCTATTTAAGCCACCAGCACAGACTGGTGCCAATTATTACCATCTGACATGTTCAGAAATGTCTTTCCTGTTCTCCCCTCCTCCTTCCTTCCTTTCCTCCCTCTTTTCCATCACTGCTTCCTTCCATTTATTTTCCAGGTAGGCACATTGACCTACCTAGCCTGCAGACCAGGTCCACAATTCATCTGCCGGAACAAACATTAGATGACTCCGTGCTTGTGAAGTGTGCTTTCTTTATTCTTGCCACAGTTTCAGAATTTGATCCCTGTTGACAGTTTATTGTCTGCACCCTTACAGACCCTCACAGACTGCTTTTGTATGCAAAGGAAATTAAATGCTGCTTTCTGGGAAAAAATTAAAACTATCTTTCATCAGTTTAAAACTTCTATAGTCCCCAAACTTAGAAGTTTACCATTTTTTTCATTTTCTCTCAAGCTGTGCAAAAATAAAAATTCTGCATCATGACTGCCTCTCTAATGGATTACTTTCATAATCCTGCCTTGATGACGTTCGTTAAAATGAATTCAACACACAAGCATTGTATCAAAAAGTCCACTTCTCTCTCTCTCTCAGGAAGGGGCCTGGAATTAATAGCCACAAAGAGATCCAGATCTATAGACGTAAAAGGGGCACTGTGTAGTAAAACAGCCATTGTCCAGGGTGACAATAAATTAATTTTCCTCTGGACCTCTGCCTGTCTCTAACCTGATTTATAATGTCTTTGAGAGGTCATCTTGTTAGGCTAAGTCTGAAACCAGAGTGCTTTATCTTAGATCAATGGGACGCAGGTAAGTTCTTTATCCTTTGCCAATATCTAGAGGGTCACTGGACAATAGCCATTGGGTCAATGGGCTGGGTTTCTTCTGAGGCATCCATTCAGCTGACAGTCTAAAAAAGGCCCACCTTCCTAAAGTGAACAAGGCCTTTGCTTAATACATAGCCAATAAACCACACAGCATTAGTACACATATATCTACACGAACCCTAGTGCTTGCATTCGGTTCGCATGTCTGCCTGCCCACTTTCTTACATCCACATCTGCCATGACCTTCCACAAGGAGGAGAAGGTGTAGAAGTGGAGGTGAAGAAAGATGAAGGGGTAAAATGATACAAAGCTTATCATAGGTCAGGATGGATAACCTCCCATCCCACCATGTTTGTGCCCATGCTACAGAGAACCATGATAATACTTTAAGACACCGAAAACACACTGTTGCTTAAATTGCTCATAAAATAAGCAGGAAATCACAGTCCGTTAAGGCCCTTCTGATCTGGGACTTTGATCTCCATAGGCCAAAAGCTTCATGTGACTTTTAAGGAAATGACTGAGGCCTTCCAGAAAAGCTGTGAACTCTGTAAATCTATTTCTAGCAAAGGTGGACAGCCTCCGTGGACTAGGATTGCTAATCCAAGAACTAGTTGATTATAATCACCTACTCTTGAAGGTTCAATGGGAGCTGGTGGTATGTCCGTGTTCAAAAGTGTTCCTCTATTACCTAAACAATGTGACCCAGAGGGCATCATCAGCTCTCTGAAGATCACTTGGGAAGATTAAGTATCAATAATTTAATATCCAAGGGTCCTGAGCCCCATGTTACTTTTTCACTCATTGGCTCAAAGTGACCTGTCAAACAACAGAGTCAGAGGAATAAAGCTGGAGCGAAAGAAAAGTTTTCTTCAGTTCTTAGAAACCAAACTGTTGCAATCCTAACAAGGGCATAAGTCAAGGAGTCTTCAGGCTTATGTAGAACTGTGTCTGTTTGCTCTTATATGTTGTTTATTTGAGAAGATTTGTGATGGTAGAGCTCTTGAGTAGCCTAAGGAATTTCTGAGCCTACCAAGCCACGGCTAGGACAGAGTTAGGTGGTAACTAAGGATGGGATCCTGGCTGAGCCCCTCTTCCCTCCACGCTGGGACCAAAGATGGGATGGACCTCAGTGTTGGCTGGGTCACTCGAGTATCAGCAAGCATGAGAGTGGGAATTAATGGTTGAGAGACAATCTGCCATGAGTCCCTTGCATTTGCACATATCTGCTGAGAGGAGACATTAATGGATTCTGTTCTGTACTATATTTTCAAGGATGTCTGCATAACAAATAGCTTTGGAAGATAGAGATATGTCTCCCTTCTGGGCAAGAGGCAGTTCTGTTTGCTGACCAAGATAATAAAAACAATGTCTTTCTCTGAGGCAAAATTTAACAGGCTTGCCAGCAACCCTTTTTTTTTTTAAGTTTGGAGTTTCCTAGGCATTAGACACAGGCATTCACACCCTCAAGCTTCCCTGCCTGTCTGCGTGGCCTCAGTCAGGTCCCCTGGTGTTCTACCGTCTTCACCCCCAATTTCTCATCGTCTCAGCCCGCTCCCAACATTCCTGCTGCCACATTGTCCATGGCTCTCGGTTCATACCCTTCTCATCTGACTTACCATATAATTTAGTTATTTATGATGGTTGTCTATTCCTACAAGGTCGGCTGCACAAGGACAGAGCTCCGTTTTCTCAGTGTGTTCTTCATTCCTAGATCAGCACCTGGTCCATTGTAGGCATCCTATGATTATTTGTTGAAATGGAAAAGAAATGTTTGGTGCTTCTTAACTTCATGGTTCCTCGACTGTGACCCAAACCTACTGTGTGCACAGTCTACCTGGCTCCACTGTATCACCCCATGGGCCTTGAGGGCACAAGAGAACTGATGGGGTCGTGGCAGTCATGACCTTCTCTGTGCTGTGAGTAATACCACACAGAGTCTCTGACTTAGGAGACTGGAGTCCTCTGCCATGGAACTGTGGCAGACCAAGCTATTAGCTTTTAAGTGTGATACAAATCTGAGACTCTCTACACGTCCTGACAATAGCAAACCAGATGTGGGCAACACCAGCCCCCTCCTCAACTCCCTAGCAGGACCCTTGCAGGTTAGGCTTCTGGGTGTGATCCACTGACTCACAAACTTTTTACAATTTGATGAGAATGTTGTTGTTATAATTGTTTTGCTTTTCGCAATCTCTCACCTTCAGAAAGAAAGGGAAAAGGCTGGGGAAAAGTAACTTTGAGCACATGGCAAGGAGTGCCTGTTTCATCTCCCAAGACAAGCTTGGCAAAGCTGGAAAGTTCTTTGTGTTCCAGAAACTTCAAGCCAACTGTAAGAAGAAAAGGCAGTGTTTATTATCACTGGCATCGTGCCTCCCCACAGGGGGTTGTGTTCTGCCTCAAAGAAATAACCCTTCCGTGGAGAGAAAAACAACTGGGATTTACATTCATGTGTGTATTGACGGGAAGGTGCTCAGAAGTGTCCTTGAGACAGCAGGGCCCAAGGCCAAACCACCACCAAGGGCGTTACCATGACCACCTGGGCATCGCAATCGGAGGGAAGGCAGCCATTTCCAACAATGCTGTGTGTGGGCACAAAGTTCTGTTTGCAAAGAGTTAATTCGTGTTTGCTTCAGTCTCTCATTCTCTGAGGTTCCCCTAAGGGCTGAATGCCTCAAAAAAAAGAGAGGGGACCTCTTCTTGACACTGCATGGAAAAGTATTTAACAAACTATTAAAAAGATTCTTTCTGTTTCTAGATCTAAAATGTTAAGTGTCTTACAAAGATTCAACTTCTAAGATGGAGTAGTTAACGGTGCCAGCATGCTGACCCAGCACTCAACCCCAGGTAATGTGAAAAAAAGACCTTGACCTGAGTAAGAGCACAATGTTCCATCAACCACTGTGCCCATACTCAATGACACACAAGTAGGACACATCCTAGACACCACATCAGCAACCCTCCAATGTCTATTTTCCCATCCAAGGTAGGAGGTTGCTCTGCCATTGACCAGGAAGGGAACCTGATGTCAGTCCGAAGACGTGCACTCTGCACATGCAGAGCAAAGCACCAGCCAGGTAAAGATGTACTGTTAGCCCAACACTACCTGTTTTTCTGACCACTTGGCCCCATGGCAAGAGAACATCCCTGTTCCATTGAAACCGCCATTTCTTTCATTATCTTTAGCTTAGTGGATCTTGGTGGAAGACACTCAGCCCAATCATGTGGCAAGAGTTAACCTTCAACATCAAGGAGCTGATGTTTTCATTAGTAGTTAAGAGTCTTTTGTATCAAACCAAGCATCCAACAAAGGCTGTCAGAGCAGGCAGCAAGGGGACGTTCTAATGGCTAGGGAGCTAACTGGAAACTCTCCAATGTCCATTCTTGTCAAAGACTGTTATCAAGATGTCTTTGTCTGTTTGCCTCCCTATGTGCCCATTCTGCCGAATATGAAACATGTTGTGTGTTTAATGATGTCGGGTAACAGGAGGATTTGGGGCTGACAAGGCACATGGTATAAATAGCAAGAACACTGTGCAGAGAGGCTCAGCTCTAGCACCAAGTCCAGGAACTTACCGTGAGATCTCGTATTTGGCCATCTGGTTTGGACATCTGCAAACAGACCTGATTGGATCAGCTCTCCAAGGCCCTTCCAGTTCAACAAGGGGATGATCCTCCTTGGTGTCAATCTCATTGGGTAAATATCCGAGCTCCTTAGAAGTGTGTGTGAGAGGTGAGAGTTGTATTGCATTCTTTTTTCTTTTTTCTTTTTTTTTTTTTTTTACTCCTACATCCAGCTCAGGCATCAGCCAAACCTGGTAAATGTTTTCAAATGATGCCTATGAAGTAGGTGTGCAGCTGTTTCGTAGAATGTGAAAGGACGCTCTAAATATACATTGGCCCTTTTTAATAAACTCCTAAATTTTAACCTTTTTAATAAACTCCTAAATTCAGCTAATTACTGTGTGTGTATTCTTTATTCTGGGGGAAAGGGAAAATAAAGAAATGTGATTTGGACTGCTAGGCACGAGGCAAGAGAACATGCCTGTTTCACTGAAACTTTCACTTGTAAAAGTTTTATGTAGTAGAGATTTCTCTGCATGTTGCATAAAATCTCACATATTGGTGTTGAAGAGACTGACCTTCTCCCGAGTCCTCCAAAATAAAAACTTTTTTTAGGTAGTCTGTATCCTAACATCAGAGTTAACAGATTTCTAAGTTTGTGCTGATAACCCTTGTGTGAGAGTCAGCAGAAAATTGACTTTCATTGTTGTTGCCACTGTTGGGAGCAGCCCCAGTGACTCACATTTGCCAAGATATCACACTTCTCAGTCTTGGAAATGTAAACCAGCCTTCTGTAGCTGAGGCTCCTGGGAAGCCAGCACTTTTCATGCCATCCTAGGTCCACTGGGTTGGTCTAACCCTTCAGGACCCTCTCTAAAGCCCAATGCTCTCCCCTGCCCTCACTCCCAGCAAACAGACAACCAAGAAAAAGCCTTCCTTTTTCTGCACACACCCCCAAACTTTTTAGAGCCTACACCCTTCCTTACTCTTATCCTCCCAGGACAGTAGTCAAAGTGTCCCCCTCCTACCTACATCTCATCTGTCCATCTGTAGGCTGGATCTCCACCCCTCCCACCTTTATAAGGCCTCCCTCCCCCACTCACTCATGTCTCCTCTCACATTTGTATGATATTCAAGTCTTTCACATCAAGAAAAAATAAATCTCTCCTTCCACCCACCAACCACTGCAGGCACTGTCCTGTCCCCACTCTCTTTCACAATGAAGCATCTTGAAAAATTGTACACCATGGTCACACGCCCATACCACCTGTTTTCCTCCCATCTACTCTCTCTCCTGAAGGTGACCTCCTTGAGGATGTATAAGAATTCCCTGTGGCTTGGGGCACCTGGGTGGCGCAGTCGGTTAAGCGTCCGACTTCAGCCAGGTCACGATCTCGCGGTCCATGAGTTCGAGCCCCGCGTCAGGCTCTGGGCTGATGGCTCGGAGCCTGGAGCCTGTTTCCGATTCTGTGTCTCCCTCTCTCTCTGCCCCTCCCCCGTTCATGCTCTGTCTCTCTCTGTCCCAAAAATAAATAAAAAACGTTGAAAAAAAATTTAAAAAAAAAAAAAAAAAAAAGAATTCCCTGTGGCTTGATCCCATGACCCTTCTTTCAGTCAACCTCTTCTGCAGCACTGGAGAAGTTGTCTTCTTCCTGGTTCCTGGTTCTTCTACTCTTTGGGATAATTCTTCTCAATTTCATTGATAAGCTTCTCATTCTCCATAAGTCCTTTCAAATGTGCATTTTCCCAGATGTCCACCCTCACTCCTATACATTTATTTCTCATCCCGGACAATTTTAGTAGCCCATCTGCAATGATAGCTTCAATTATTACCGACATTCTGGTGAATCTTTATATCTCCAACCTGAACTTCTGCCCTAAGCTATCAATCCACATCCAACACTCTCCTGGACACCTCCACTTGGATGTCCCATGCAAAGCTCAACCTCACCCTACATTAACACTTATGACTATATATGATCTCATTGCTCCTGGCTCCCCTCCTCCTGAGTCCCCACCCCAATGATGGCTTTACCATCCCATCCAGGACTCTTCTTCACCTCTGCAGTCACTAATCATGTCTCTTATTCTTTTACACTTTTCCCTGTGCTTCTTAATCTCTCCACAACTGCTCTTGCTCAGGTCTTTCTTCACATAGACTATAGAAATGACTTCCTGGAATAGGTCTTGGTATCTCCAATATTATACCCTTTCCAGTCTCATTCTCTATACCAGTGCCAAACTAGTCTTCCTAACATGAATTCTCATTGAGCAATTTATTGCTTAATACTTTTCCATGATTTTTCCATTGCCTTAAGTAAAATATCCAAGCTCTTCAGTAGACCATATAAGGTCATTCATGATCTGGTTCTTGTCAAGTTTAGTCTTTCTAGACTAGACTAATTCATCTCTATCAATACCCCTTTGTCCCCCCCACCACCACCACTCTACACACATTCAATGTTTCTATCAGTGTTTTTTCAACACTTGTACTAACTCTATCACCCTGTGACTTTGCACATGCCTATTTGTCTATCTGGAACGTCATATCCCCTATCCTACTTGTCTGACTAATCTTTGCCCATCTTTCTGAGCTCAGCTGAGAGGTCACTTCCTGGGGCATAATTGTCCTTTATCCCTCATCACACTGTTAAACTCAAGAAAAAAACTTAGGTTCAGTGACCCTGGAATCACCTATCTTTGCCTCTGCTATGACACTTACCACTCTGAATTATAATGGTTTGCTTAGGATTTGTCTCTCTCCCTAGCTTCACTTCATCTAGAACTCTTCACTTCCCTTTTACCAAATCCTCTGTGCCAATCCTCTGGCTTCAAGTGCCTATACATGTAACTCTTTTGGGAAGAACTCCCTTCGGCTGCTGGAGTCATTTTACACACAGGTGAAGAGAGTGACAAGTGCCTAAGATGTCCCCTGGATGAAGGGCCTTATCCAATGACTGGCACAGGAGTGTGGAATCGAAGCTCCTTTGCTTATGAGCAGGGAAACCAACCTGATGATCTGTACCTTATTCTTCAGTCTTCCTGAGACACAAGTCGGAGCCCAGGATTTTGCCTGAAGTTATACTCAACTTCACATCTTCCTTACTCTTCTCTGGTTTTCAAAGGGCAGCAATCATGATCAAGATTCATGTACATCATTTTTCCTTTCCTGCCCCAGTGCCAAGGTTGGACACAACATCAGAGATCTCATGGAGTGTTAAATGTACCAATATGGAGTCCTGCATAACAAAATGTGTGGAACAAAGAGACCACTTATGGAAAAGAAAGTGTGACATTGGGCACATGATGATGGGTCTACTGTCCTACTATATCTATAAGTAACAATAGAGTATGATAATAGTATCTTGAAGATGTAGCCAAGATGCTACAATGGACACAACGCTCCATGAGGTTGGGGTGCTATGATATGGGATGCAGCACATATCGTAAACCAACATCCATCATATGGTGCTAAGTCCCCAGTGGTAGAATACATGGATCCAGAGACCAAAGTTGGGAAGCAGGAGTAACCTTACTGATCATGACTCTCAATAACTCACAAGGAAATGTATGATTTACTCCCCACAACTTTAGGTTCCATGGGTGTAGGGACCCACTTACCAGAGCAGAGCTATTTCCAGCAGGAGACACGGTAAAACTCACATTAAACTTAAAGCTACAGCTACTGCCTAGTCATTTTGGGTTCTGTTTAACAGCGCATCAGCAGGCAAATAAAGGTGTTACCATCCTGGAAGGAGTATTTGATCTGGATCATCATGAGGAAGTAGGATTTCCATGTCATGAGTGCAGACACTCACCAATGTTCACCAAGCAGTTGACTCACTGGGGTATCTCCTGGTGCTCCCATGCCCACTTTTAACCATGCATGAGCAGTTACAGCAACCATAGTCTTAAATAGATACAGCCACCCAGGGGGTCCTTCCTCTCTGGGATGAGGGTCTTGGCAACTTCTCTAAGCAAACTACCCGGGACAGTAGAAGTGATCCCTGATGGTGAAGTTTATCTAGAATGGATGACAGATGAAAGAGATAATGAACAGCAGATAATGAACTCTCCTCTTGTAGGGTTTTCCACAGAAATTGAATCCAACCACAATCTGGAAGTAGCCATGACATGTTGGACGGAATATAATGTGAGAAGAAAGTAGATCTAGGCAGAACATGGGATGGACTGAACGGACCTGTTGGTTCCCCACCCAGACCCCTCAAATATCGTCTTAATCTTTCCAGGTGCCCACACTCCAGCTTCTGTGGACCTCTTTCCTAGAGGCACCACCTCCTTCATTGCACAGCTCTTGAGCTCCTGGGGTTGTCTTTCCTACAAGAACAGAGAGCCAATTTGTCTAGGAATTGGCATCCCGGGAGAGAGCTTAACCAGTAACTGACGAGACAGGAATAAGGAAACCCAGCTCCCTTGCCTCAACATGAAGCAAAATCCAAACTGCAATTCATCCTCCAGAACTCCATGCAGACCAGCCTAAAGCTGGGACTTTGCCCAATATCACACCCTTGCTTCTTCTCTTTTCCAACTTTCCTCCCCACTCCTTTTCTGCTTTCTTTTGGTAGCATTTTAACAGATCATTTGAACATAAACTCACATCTCAAGTTCTATTTCTAGGGAGGCTTACCTCATGTAAGGTCCCACTTCATCCTACCCTTGTACCTGTTCTAGTGTCTAGTATATATTATATGCTCAATAAATATTGAGCAATAAATGAATAAATGAATAGATAGCATTACAAGTGTTAATACCTCTTGGGGGCAGCTGGGTGGCTCAGTAGGTTAAGTGTCCAACTTCAGCTCAGGTCATGATCTCACAGTCATGGGCTTGGGCTCCACGCTGAGTGTGGAGCCTACTTAAGATTCTCTCTCTCTCTCTCTCTCTCTCTCTCTCCCTCTCCCTCTCCCTCTCCCTCTCCCTCTCCCTCTCCCCTCTGCCCTTGCCCCCCAACAAATAAAATTTTTAAAAAAGAAAGAGTTTTCCCACCCAGGCCTTCTCACAGATGAAGAACTAGCAGGACGCTGTTAAAGCAGGGACTCTGCAAAGGATATTTTCAGCTGTATTGACAGGCTGGGGGAATAGGTAAATCGGTTGGGCTTTGAAGTCAAGGAGGAGAAGTCATTGGTGTCTTCAGCAGGGTTGGACTCAGCTAGGAGGCACCCAATTTTAACTTTTATCTTTTAACTTTGATGACAAAATCCTTTCCAGGCTTATAACCGAATGAGGATTAACATTTGGACTACCAGTAAAGGTTTTCAAAGATAGAAGATGAGATATTTATAGGTCTTGCAATACATGTGGAACCTTTAACACCGTTTCCAGAAATCTGAGTCTGGTTTTCTTTTAAGGCTTATTCTGTGATGCCCCACATTGTGGCTGATGCATCCTCCCACCTCCCTGCTAAGATGGACCCAGTGTTGCTAACACATGGGGCAAGAGGTTGTTGAGTTGAGCACAATATTTTAAAAGAGGGCCAAAAAAACCCACCATTTCACACAAATATGACCTAATCTTTGGACCAAAAATAATAAATACAGGAGAACGGGTTTCATTAGAACCTGCCCCATTATACAGATGGAAACCACTGAACCCTGAACACATACCACACCAGGATTTTTCATCAAGAAATTAATATTGAGACTTAATGAACAGCTCAAAGAGGTCTTACTTTTCTTTAGGTCATTTCAAAGACTTTTGTGCTGACCTGTGTATATGCACTAACACTGCTGGAAAGTTAAAACGTAGTGATTAAGACAAATCAAAACCACACTGAGATACCACCTCATGCCAGAGTGGCCAAAATGAACAAATCAGGAGACTATAGATGCTGGAGAGGATGTGGACAAACGGGAACCCTCTTGCACTGTTGGTGGGAATGCAAACTGGTGCAGCCGCTCTGGAAAACAGTGTGGAGGTTCCTCAGAAAATTAAAATTAGATCTACCCGATGACCCAGCAATAGCACTGCTAGGAATGTACCCAAGGGATACAGGAAGGCTGATGCATAGGGGCACTTGTACCCCAATGTTTACAGCAGCACTTTCAACAATAGCCAAAGTATGGAAAGAGCCTAAATATCCATCAACTGATGAATGGATAAAGAAATTGTAGTTTATATACACAATGGAATACTACATGACAATGAGAAAGAATGAAATCTGGCCTTTTGCAGCAATGTGGATGGAACGGGAGAGTGTTATGCTAAGTGAAATGAGTCATACAGAGAAAGACAGATACCATATGTTTTCACTCCTATGTGGATCTTGAGAAACTTAACAGAAGTCCATGGGGTAGGGGAAGGAAAAAAAAAGGTTAGACAGGGAGGGAGCCGAACCATAAAAGACTCTTAAAAACTGAGAACAAACTGAGGGTTGATGGGGGGTGGTAGAGAGGGGAAAGAGGGTGATGGGCATTGAGGGGGAGGGCACCTGTTGGGATGAGCACTGGGTGTTGTATGGAAACCAATTTGACGATAAATTATATTTTAAAAATCGAGTATAAGATCTATAGTCAGACTACTGGATTCGATTCTGGGCTCTACCATGGATAAGCTTGTAATCTCTGGGCAGTTACTTTCCGTGTCTCAATTTCATTATATGTAAAGCATGGGAAATAACCCTAACTTCTTTCAGGGATGTTATGAGTATGAAACAACTTCATGCATCTAAAAAGCTTGGAACAGTGTCTGGTATGTATAAGTTACTAATAAGTGTTAACAATTGTGGTTAGCTATTCCTCTGACCCATTTAAGACCATGCGTGCTGAGTCATACCTGTCAACGGAGAATGTCCCAACAAGCATCCCTCTCACTTCCAAACACTGTTTCAACATTTAGGCTGAGAAGGGTCACTTTGTTATAGTTGTTTAGATCAGCATAAGGCAAACACTTCTGCCAGGAGCTTTTGATTAGGTGAATGTCCATGGTTCTGAAATCAATTCCTAGCCCAAGAGCGCACATGTAATTGTGTCTAATCATGTTTACATGTTTAATTATGCAGTGACTTTTCAATTTTATATCATGTCTTCTGTTGTTTGAGCCAGTTTGTTTCGTAAAGCTATTATATTAACATATATTAAAGAAGAAAGGAGAGACTGCCAAAAGGAAGGGGAGGGAGACAAAGAGGGGCTAATTAAAGCCACTTCTTAAAGGGTGTCTACCAAATATCTATAAATGACAGCATGTATGGATTCAACTTCAAAACAAAGTTCCATCACTCTACAAGAAGCATGTTTAAATTTTTTAAATAGTCATTAATGTCATGTAGCTACATGTCCTCATGTATTTCTTATTTATTAGACATAATAAAAGTAATAAAAGCAAGTTCTTGTTTCTCAAATGTTTCAGCTTTTTTTAATAGCCGAATTACATTGAGTAACACTTGAATAACCTCAGAAAAGCATCCATTTGGACCCTGGTGATGTCTGAAATGGCAACAGCTCACACCCACCTGGAAGCCGTTCCTTCCTGCACAACCTCTAGAGTCCTGTTCACCCGAGTTTTCCCATCCTTCAACAGTGGGACAGCATTTACACAGCTTCTATGTAAAGCTCCACAGAGAGGTTCTCTAACTACTATAACCTTAAGTTATGAAGTTTAATAGAACTTCATGAAATTGGCAAGACTTCACTGAGAACCGTTGAACTCATATGCTGGAATGAAAGCTATATACAGCCAACAAAGCGGATACAGCAAGTTGGAAGATTTACATACGATAGCAGAGAGACCCTTAGGTGATCCCCCATGACCCCTGCCTTCTATTTATGCCTTTGTGCAATCCCCTCCCTCTGAGTGTGGGCATCCCCTGTGACGTTCTTTCCACAGAATGTGGCAAAGGTGACTGTCACTCCTGTGACTACATCACATAAGACTTCACCTGGCTAGCCACCTTGCTTTCACATTCCTCCTGGCCTTCAAGAGGAGTCATGCTGTGAACTGTCCCTGGGCAAGATAGCATAGCAGAAGACTGTGGGGACCCCCCGCAAGGGGGGCAGCCTCTGGCCAACAGCCAGCCCTCAGTCTTGCACTTACGAGGAAATGTGTTCCACCAATAACCCGAGCAAGCTTGGAAATACTTTCTTCTCCCGAAGAGCGTTCTCAAGAGACTTCAGTCCCCGTGGCCCTCTCAACCCCTTCACTGCAGCTTGGTGAGACCCCAAAGCAGAGAACCTAGATGCTTCATGCCCCAAAGCCTCATTCAAGAAACTGTGAGGCCGTGACCGTGCGTTGTCCTCAGCCACTAACTTACGCAGCGTAAGTAACTTTACACACACTAAGAAGCCAGACGTCTACAGGTGTAACCATCCTGGTTCTCCAGAACTGCATGAAGCCTCCACTTGAATTGGTGATTAAAAATTAAAACTCAATCCAAGGAAATTGACCACTTTCAATTTGTGACTCGGCCTATTGAGGGTAAGTACTTATCCAAATGAAGGATTCCTTCCTGCCCCTTCTTTGTGTCTTCGTGGCGACCTAAGTTCTGGGAGCAGTTGTGTCCTGAGGAACACACACACCCAGTTCAAGACAGGCTGGCTGGGGTGAGGGTTGGCCTCCACCTCTGCTGCAACCTGAGTCTCGGTGAAGCTGCCACTCAGGGCCTTCAGTATTCTATGCAGACAGTGCTGAGCCCCGTGGTCCCTGCCACGGCCACTGTGTTTGCCCTGTTCTGACTTAACAGGCGCTCTGGTCCAGCTGGGGGCCTGCTCCTCCCTGGAATGTGTGGGACCTTGAGATTGCCTTGGGATCTGTCTGGTTAAATGCCTCCCTCAACCTTAGGTCATCTGCATAAGGGTCTTCTCAGGTCATCCTAGGAGGCTTGCAGTGTTTCCAGACTATGCTTATTGGGCTCCTCAAACCTGTGTGCACAATTCTTGCCTCGTTAGAATTTAAAATTGCCTCTGGGAAGAGTCAGAATGTGGACGGAGATGTTCTCAGACACCTACGAACAGATCTGTTGTAACCTTATTGCCTCCTGAGCCCCTTGCTTGTTCAATCCTTATTTCCCTTTGCAAGTAGTTGAAAAGCTGCCTTTGCATTGTATTCTGTGTCTTCTCCAGAAATCCAGCTTATTTTATACTCTCTGTAGTCCACCCTCCAAGCTTCCTTAACAAAACTCACAAATCCTTTTGTCTTTCAACACAACCCAGCTCTCACAAATCAAAAATCCCTTGGTTTTTAGAGTGTTATCTTTTACAGTGACTTTCAAGAGCCAGTTTTGGAACTCCAAGTCAAGAATTTGGCCTTTGTTCTAGACATTATCATCTTTTCCCTTGAGATCTGAGAGACAGAGTTTGCCTGAATGCTTGTGGAAAGATAGAAGGAAAAGAGGAGACAATATCAAGATAATCATATGCCATGCATGGCCATGTGTAAGGGGACAGTGGGCAGAGCATGTCCTCCCCCAAAATATGTTGAAGTCCTAACTCTGATACCTAAATGTGACTTTATTTCAAAATAGACTCCAATTAAGAAGTCTAATCCATTAGGATGGGCCCTACTCCAACGTGACTGCTGTTCTTAGACATTGTTACACAGGGAAACAACCACGTGTTGCTGGAGACAGAGATTGGGATGATGCATCCATAAACCAAAGAACACCAAAGGTATCACCAACATCATCAAAAACAAACAGTAGATTCTCCACCAGAGCCTTCACAGGGAACATGGCCTTACCAACACCTTGATTTCAGACTTCTGGCCTCCAGAGCTTTGAGAAGATCAATTTCTGTTGATGTAAGCCACCCAGTTGGCATAACTTGTTATGACAGCCTAGGAGACCAGTGGAGACAGCTAGACAGGGATGGGTTGCTACCATGCAAATACAGCCCACCCCACCTCTCTTCTCCACCTCCAGACTCCAAATTCCACAAACATACCCGTTATCATCCCTCAGGTGCAAATAAGTGAACATGCAACCTATCCTGATTTAAGCAAGAACAAGATTTTGTTGGGAGATAGATCTGACCAGCTTCAGGAACGGCTGGATACAGGTGCTCAAACAATGTTACTATCTCCTTGTGGCTTTGTCTTTTTTTTCTTGCCCTTCATTCTTCAAAGGTCAGCCTTTCCACTTGAGCTATTGATCCCATCCTTTTGTTCTTTCTTTGCTATTGTTTTCCAGTAATCATTCTTTTTCTTTCTCTGTTCAGCCTACCAATCAGCCATGCAATCAATTTTTACTCAGAAAACTCATTTGGCATGAGATAATGTTGCATGATGATTAGGAGCATAGATTAAGGAGCCAGTGTCTCTGCCAACCATTAGCTCTGTGTTCTTGGGTGAGCCATTAACCTCTCTGTGCCTCATTCATCATATGGAGATAATAAAAGTAATTACCTCACAGTGTTGCTTTGACAATGAAGCTGAAAGACATTTAGTACATACAACCCAGTGAGTTCATATACATTAAATGTGGAGAGTAGGGTCTGACAACCGGTAAGCACCATTTATGTATGCCTACATATAAAAAGTACCTGTGTATTATGCAAAGTCATTTTAAACTAATGGTAAAACTTTTCAAAGCAAGCCTGTGACATAACTTGCCATTCCTAGAAGTTACACAATGAGGAAAGTGAAGCTCAGAGATATTTAGTATCTTGTCCAAGATCACCAAGTTAGCAAAAACTGTAGCCAATATTCCAAAATAGTTTTCTCCTTTCCAAGTGTACAGATCTCTCCCTCTATTTGTCTCTTTCTCCTCTGTATACCAAAATACCCAAGTGTCCCTTGTCCTAAACACAGGCTTCTGTCTTCCTGCTGGGACCTGAATGTCCCCTGCAGGCCCTAAAGCTTCTGTCATCTGTCTCCACTTTTATTTACTAGGATCTCATAGAAGTGGCTGACACTCAACATTCCCACATTCCCAATCCTTGCTCACTTCCTTACCCTTTACAATCTTGTTTTCTTTCCGGAATTCTCCCAAAAATGCTCTCATGAAGGTCACTAAATAGCCTTTGAGCATGGCATCCAATGGCCTTCCCAATGGCCAGACTTCCTGACTGCCCAGAGAGGGGCACCTGTCCATGGACTCTCCCTATGAATCCTCTCCCACCCACGGCCCCCACCGGTGTCTTGGTCTGTTTGGGTTGCCATAAAATGCCACAGGTAGCTTAGACATTGTTTCTCACAGTCCTGGAGGCTGGAAGTCCCAGACCAAGGTGCCCACAGACTGGATTCCTGATGAGGCCTCTCTTCCTGGCTTGAGTCTGGCTGCCTTCTGGCTGTGTCCTCGCATGGCCCTTCCTCAGTGAGTGCACGTAGGCGAGGAGCTAGGGGACCTCTGGTTTCTCTTCTTATAATGGTGCTAATCCCACCATGGAATCCACATTCATGACTTCCTCTAAACCTAATTACCTCCCAAAAACCCCATCTCCAAATATCATTATGGTGGGAGTTAGGGATCAACATATGAATTTGGGGGAACACTTAGGCTCTGGACCTCTCTTGTCCTCCATCTGGGATTTTGAAGGGCTGGGTGCCCCCATCTCCCACTGGCCCCATCCCCCACGGGCCCCATCCCCCACAGGCCCCCATCCCCCACTGGCCCCATGGCCTTCTCCAGTCGGGACCAGAGGCTGCCATTGCTCCAAAGCAAAGTCATCAGATCAGCTGGAAAGAAAAAAGAAAGATGTCAAGTTCTTAATATCTGAGGGTTTTTCCAAGCTATGCCCAAGGAAAAAAATGAAACAATTTAAAAAATACTTTCTTCTCCTAAGAGGGAAAAACACTCTCTTTAAACCAGAAGAGAGCCAGTGAAGTGCAAATAATTAGATATGTACAAGGTCTCTGGGAAGGAGCCATGAACCCACCTCAGGACTGTCCCCAAGGGGATGAGGCAAGGAAGCCTCTGATATGATGGGGACCAGGGAGTTGAGGAGACGTGGGGGCCCTTGTGCACATCTGCATGGAATGCTGAGGCCAAGGGCACAAGTAGGCTCACAGAGCCCCCACCCCTGATAGACTGGAGCAGAATCAAATTCAGTAGCAGGCAGTGTCAGAGGAGGGGTCACAGTCTTGAGGGGAGGGGTGGGGGGCGGCCAGAACCAAGCAGCACCCATGGAACATACATGTTGCAGAGGCCAGTGTCTGCAGTGCCCAGCGATGCCATCATCTTAGTCCCTAGAATGAATCTTCCCCCACCCCCGGAAAAGCAGCGGAGCAGGAGAGGAACCTGAACATTCACTGTGTTTACTGTGAATTAGGGAGATTTTGTTTCCACTACGTGCAGAAAGGGGCCTCCAGGGAGAAAGTCAGTTACAGGACCCATGCACTGACTCGTGCGGTTCTGGAAACTGGTCCCTGCAAAGCTCTGGGGTTTGTGTCTGATGCTGGTGCTTACGGTCCACAAAGAAGACAGTGGAGGCAGGAAGGATGGGTACCTGATGGGAGACAACAAGGACAAGGGAAGCCGCAAGCGGGAACCATAATCCATGAGCACAGATGGGCACCCATGAGGATCTGTTTTGAGCATGGCCCCACTGGTGAGGGAGGGACTAAGGCCGTGTGGTTAGGGGATGGTCAAACACACAGCACCTGACACTGGACAGATGTGGCCCACAGCAGCTTGTTGGTCACATACCCTCACACCACACTCTGTGCAGGGCCACACGAGGGCCACACTCAGGGTGCACAGCCAGGGCTTTGGGAGGAGGCTTTGCAGGATCAGGAGGATGTGGCTGGCTTGTTTGAATATCCTGCAGGCTGGCAGAGAACTGAAACCTGCTACCAGTGTTTTGCCAGGTGGCAGGGCACACATAGCATAGGCTGTGTCCCAATCCGCACCTTGAACTTCAGGAGCAGGTGGCAGGGTGCCCTTCAGGGGAAGCTGGCCTTCTTGGTCATGGAGTCACGCCCTCCCCCATCCGTTCCATGGAAGCCACCACAGCTGAGTCAACAGATGAGGACAATGTGTACAAGCAATGATCGTGCCTGGACTCCGTGCACTGACCTCCCAAGGGCTGAAGGATAATGGCTGCAGCTTTACCTGCACCTTCAAAACCTGTGCAAAGGCCCTGTGGCCCACCCTAACTCCGCCCTATGCACAGAGCTGGATCTTGGGAAAGGTAGTTGCCGCTTGGTCACGACCAGGTGGTGAAACCACCACACAATCCCTGCCCTTCCCCCCAAGACTGGAGGAAGTGCCATATCCTTCCTCCGGAGAAGGTTCCCCTGATTATCTCAGCTGAAAATGGGACCCTTCTCCTGGAAACCTCCAAAACACCTCATCCTTCCCCGACAGTGCTCCTGATTCTGTGCTGCGGATCTACTTGTGGTTACTTTGCATTTCCCCTGATGATCACAAGCCCCTGCCTGCGATCTCTAGCCATATGTCTCCCCTAATCCTCCCACAAAGCAAGCGTTATCATCCCCATTTTCCAGGTGAGCAAACACGACTGGGGGAAGGTGAGAAACCTGCCTGCGGTGGTGAAGTAAGAAAGCTGCAGTGAGGCTGAGTGTCACCACCAGACTTCTCTGATCCCGCCCTGGGCTCCGCCCCCCACTCCCGGCTCCCAGCTCCCTGAGCCCAGACACTGAGCTTTATCTGGGTGACTTTCATAGCAACTAGTTCTGCGACTTGGACAGGATAAGAACACCCTTGGGATCCATTCGAATCCTTTTCCTGGGTGCGAGGCCCAGCACCCATCTTCGTAGGAACCAGAACTACACCTGGTAAGACTTCGAATCAGACCCCTCCTTATTTGCGTGGCCTCAGACTCTTCTGACGACACCTGCCATATGTTCGGTCTGGACCTCCGGACCAAGGCTCGGGCTCCCGGCTCGGCGCACTTGTCCCCTTGTTTGATGTGCACACGGCTCCAGAGGAAGGTGTTACTAGTCCCATTTCGGGGTGAGAAAACTGAGGCTTGCAAACAGCGGCTTGCCCACGGCCAGAGACCATAAAGAACAGAAGGTGGGATGTCAGGCAGCCACACACCTCATGCCCGTCAGAGTTGTTCTTGCTCCCAGCCCCCACCACAGGTGGAGTGGCCCTCACTCCGTGCCGCCTGCCAGTCCCAGTGTCCCTGCGCTCCCCTTCTCTCCTCCAGTCACCTCGGCTCCCGCCTTCAGTAGCTGCCAGCGCTGTCCCCTCCGGGCTCAACCTGCTGTCACTGTGTCTCCTCCTGTGCGCCCAGCTGCCCCTGTGGGAGCCCCTTCTCTACACACCCAGGAGGTGCTCATTCTCTCCGTGGGGTGTTGCTCCCAACCAGCCACTGGGATCCAGTCCCTCCCCCACATTCCTGGAAAACCCATCATCCTGAGATAGAAATATCATCAAATAGCTTCTCCTCTTACATTTTTTGGTGGCTTTTCATTGCCCCCTGGGCATGCTCCCTGAGGTCCCTCTGATCTGACCTGCCCACTCCCCACCCTGAGCCAGTGACTCCAGACCTCTCCATGCCTCAGGGCTTTTGCTCAAGCTCCTCCTGTCCATGGGAATGCTTTGCTATGTCCAACTCTGACCCAGCCGTCAGAATCCCCTGCAGGTGTCACCCCTTGAGCCCACACCCGGGCAGATGCTCCCAAATACCCTGGGGAACCTCCATCGAAGTCAGGATCACCCCCAAACTCTCATGGTCAATGTATTTGTCTTGCTGCTTTCGTACTGTATGCTTCTAACATCAAGGGACTCATCATTTCCTCTTGGCATCCCAAGAGGTCTAGACCAGTGCCTGGTGCATCGTAGGGTCTCAGTAAAGGCTTGTGGACTAAAAATAACCATAAAACAGCTATTTCAGGTTGAGTCCTTCGCGTGTGCCGGGCACCAAGAAAGCGCTTCCTAGGTGTTACTCCATGTGATCCTCCTGATAACCCCATGAGGCAGGAATCTTCATTTCGTGGAGGTACGAAGGTACGGAGGTACGTACCTGACACAGGTACGGGGAGCTGCAGCAACTTCGGCTGACCTGTGGCAGAGCCAGGAGTTGAGACTCCACAGCTCACCTCCCGGCCACCACACAGGAGCAGGGATTGCATTGGAGCTGCCGGCCGGGACCCTTCGCAGAAGGGGAGCTGTGCAATAAGATCCGTGGCAAAGCAAGGGTTAACTCAAGTAAAACAAGCTGCCCTATAGGCTCTTTGAAGACAGTAGGGTGTTATTTGCTGAAGGACCATTTTCAGGATTTGGACGATAGAAATTAGCCAACTAAGCTTAGGTCTATTTATGAACTCATAGGGTTCTCTTCAACCTTGAAGAGAATTGACAACTTCATCAACGAGGAAAATGAGGAAAAACAGTGCCTATTTCGCAAAGAGCCCACGGCTGATAGAAAAGATATTCACAACAATTTTACCGAGGGAGGAATGTATGATCAGACAAAGGTTCCAGGGGAGCAGGGCTGATGCACTATGGAGATGCCACCCACCCCTCACTTGGCAGAGATGCACAGCCTCATGGGGTGACCAGCTCTCCTTTGCAGAAGAGACTATTCACAGACACAGCCCCCCGCATCAGTCAAGGCTGTTGCGTTGCTATTGTTTTTCTGGGGGTTTTAAAGTCTTATCGTTGGAATGAAAGCAAAGTTGATGCGGTAAGCAGTTTAAAGACCGTCCCATAAGAGGAAAATTCTCTCAGAGTAGTAAGCAACAGCTATTTTTAAAGTTTCCCTGCTGATGTTTCATGATTTTCAAGTAACTATTCAAGTTGATGTTTCCAAAGGATGGTCTTAGGTTGAGACCCAGATGGGCAATTTGTGAAAGACTGAAACTTGCTTTGTTTAAATGCCTCCAGTTTAATGAGGAGTTTTTAAATGTTCTTACTTTCTTTTTCCCTTTTTTTTTTTTTAATTTTTATTTATTTTTGAGACAGAGAAAGACAGAGCATGAACGGGGGAGGGTCAGAGAGAGGGAGACACAGAATCTGAAACAGGCTCCAGGCTCTGAGCTGTCAGCACAGAGCCCGATGCGGGGCTCGAACTCATGGACTGTGAGATCATGACCTGAGCTGAAGTCGGACGCTCAACTGACTGAGCCACCCAGGTGCCCCTCTTTTTTTCCCTTTTTACTTTGGGTCTTAGATGGATGAAGCTCTCCCAAAGGCTGTCATGCCTTCAGTTTCCCCTTCTAACTTCTCGGCACTCTTTGCCCTCGTCATTCAAGGTGCCCCCGTCATTCTTCACACCAGACTCACCACAAAGGCAGGGCTCATGGCATCGCGAGTACAATGAGAGGTCACTGGGATACCTCATCCCCCCTTCCTTCAAACTCTAGTGAGGAGTAAGTATAAGTTCATAAATGTCCATAAGAATGTTTTTGTGGAATCGTTATGAAATACAATTAGAAAAACTCATTAGTAATAAAAAAGAATCCAATTAATGGTACATGTGAAAATATTGGGTGTACAAATGTCAGGGTTTCCTATCATGGGCATCAGTAGATGCCTTACGTGTGCATCAGATAGAGCAGCACAACCTTTTTTGTTTGTTGTGCAAATGTGAGTCACCATCAGAGGGCACAAAACTTAAACAAGAGCGATCTTGGTCCCCTCCCCTACTCTTGGGCTGTGCAGGTTGAGACATTTGCTAATTCAGGACCCCTATGCCCTCTAATTCAGAACCCATATGCAAAGGGATCAGTGGCAGAAATCATGTGAAAGCATTGTGAGGTCAGATGAGTTGGCCAAAGATGAGTTGACACACTGCTAATAAGCAATCATAGAGATGGGAATCCACGTCTGGCTGATTCTAGCTTTCGCCTTTGCCCCCAAACCAGAGTGGATTATAGAACCCAGCCACTGAAATGATGAGGAGAAAACAAGAGCCATTCCTGGGAAGGAGTTGTCTAGAACGGCAGCCAGTTATAAGGAACCTGCACGGGGCAGGGGAGGGGGGGTGGATTCTGCCTCGTCCAGTTTCTTCAAGGCACCTCTGCCTTAGCACAAATGGTGGTGGGGGTGTAATTCATGAAAATTCTGTATTTTTAAGTTAATATCTTAAGTCATAATTCCTAGCTAGATGAAGACTTTGCTGCCATTTTTATATCAGCCAGAACACAAGTAGCTACTCATCCAATGTAGTTCAGTGAAAGGTCAGAAAGAGAAGCAGGTGGGTCACCATAGAACCAGATGAGTGGAGAAGGGAGCAGTGACGGAGTTACTCAGGTTCCGCTAGTGCTTTGGGGAGAACATGTTTGTGCTCAGTACCAGAACCAGACTGTTCTTGTGACTGCATAGGGTTTTATCCACATGCCATAGCTTACATTTCCTGCTTGTTAAATTACGTATACATTTTCCATAGTATGGTTTTGTTCTCAGCCATTCCCTTGGATATCTCTATAAGGCACTGATGAGAGATCCTTTTCCAGAGAGATTAAGGGGGTTGCAAACAAAAGACCCCAGCTACCACTTGCAGGTTCCGGATCTCAGAATATATGGGCCAGGGAATCTCCCCTGTGAGAATCTCCCCTACCAATAGGGTCTGCCCTTGGTTCAACCTGCCAAAGGTCATTCATTTGCCCATAGAATGAAATGAAGGAGTTGGAGGGTTCCATCAACCAGATCTTTTCAAGCACATTAGAGTTGCCAATAAAAAAGGGCTAAAGGAATTACCTAATTAATCCAAGCTTCTAAAACTAGTATGGGCTGCTTTCTCCAGTCAATTAAGAAATATTTTTATACTACCCACTAAATTTTCAGCATTTTCTAATCAATTAAAAGGAGAATATAAGTCTTAGAAGATATGATCCTCAACTTCCAATATTTCATCATCTTGTGAAGGAAACAAGACAAATACGCTTGACAGCTAAAAGAGGATAAAAACAGATTAAACTTAGTGCTGAATTAAGTATCCAGGAGGAAAGACCATGAAGGTCAGCCTAATCAAGAGGCAATTATCTCTGTCTCAGTATGAGGACAGATGGAGAGTGTACAAGAAAACACAATGTGTGGTATGTTTCCTCATATTTACCTTGAGGGCATCAGCCCTAATAGCCTTATGGGATTTCTGTGAGAAGACAATTTAAGTAGATAGTGTGTTTCCATTCAAGGCTGATGATGGACATAGACACCATGCAGTTCACTTGAGGATGACCCTCTGCAACCAGTCAGGAGATTCACCTGGAAGCTTCCCTCCCTTTCCTGAGGAGCCTACTGACTTCACCATAGCAACTCTACCCACTGCTCCCCCAGGCTTTCCTCAGGGTGGGGAGAGGAGACCATGGGCTCCATCATGAACACAGCTACTGTGTCACCTCCCCTTCCTCTCCCCAACCCAAGCAGGGCAGCACCTTTCTTCCATGATGACCATGGAGGATTACTCAAGATGGACATCTGGAGCAGGCTGGACCTCTGTTGTTTGATGTTGCAAGAATCCAGGAGTTCCTTGAAGGTTGAGTGACTAGCTCGACGTTCTGCTGACTTGTGGAGACCCAGTCAAAAGGAGTCTTTCACTTGAGCAGTGAGAGTCTGAGGGTGAGACTTCCTTTGCAGGGGCTGAAGAGATAGAGATATCCCTAGGTTCTCCAAAGAACCACCTGAATGCCCACTCCATGAGGGCCCTAGCGTTTGGATTCCCAGCTTAAGAAGAGCATGAAATGTCATCAGTGAGTGGACTGCAGCTTTGCCCAGTCAATCCAGGAAACATTTGCCTTTTTCTGTTAACCTTCTCACTCCATCCTCAGAGGATCCAGTGCCCAGAAGTGAAAGAAGGAGGAGGAGGAAGGTGAGGAGGAGGTGTGCCCTGCTTTGTGGGGAGGAGAAGAGAGACATAAATGAAGCTGGAGAGTGGTGTCGGCTGAAGAACAGCCCCAAGTCTTGAGTACCAGAGTGAGACTGTTCTAAGAATGGAGGGGAGTGACGCAGAAGTGAGAAGTGCAGGCTGTATTCAGGAGTCTGCTGCCTGGAGGACCCCAGAGACAGTTCAGAAGCATGCATATTGCAAAAGGAAAACTACACAGTTCCTGGCCATCATCCCAACCCACTGACACTTCACAAGAGGCCAATTCCATGGTAAATGTGAGCCAATGAATGTGTTCAAATTTCCAAAGTTTAAGCTTTGAACTTGTACATAAACCTATAGCTCAAGCTTAGTCAATACTATCACAGGTGCTTTTTATCAAGGAAAAAAGAAAAAATAAGTAGCAAATGACTAGCTTGATCATAGGATCCTAAGGTACATGATTCATGGCGCTATTTTCTTTTTCCCCTGCTGTGTCTCTAAGAAGTTTTAAAGTGACCCAGAAAAGGCCATTTCCCCTCATTCAGACCAACCTCAATTTCAGTTGAGAGACAATTCTCCAACAATGGTTGTTTTGGTGAACACGACTTTTATCTTACAAAGACAGTAACTATATGTGTGAAAAGCCATATTCATATAAATAGGCATCCTCTCAACTCAACCACTGGCTACAAAGCAGGTTTCAGGACTTGCCATTTTAGGTACTTTAACTGTGGGAGAATTACTTGGATGGGGGAATCATTATGGCCCACATATTCAGAAAGTCCCAATTAGGCATAGAAAAGTGCACATAGAATTGCTGATGAATATAATTTTTTCAGTTGTAGTTTATTTTTTATGCCTAAGTTCCAATTTACTCCATAGTGCTCTGGCATCCTGAAAACATTAATGAGTGTGCTCAAAGGGTCATTGTGAGGAGGGCCTATAATGTCATTCACATTAGACCCCAATAACCTGCTCTAAGGGTCCTGCTATTTATTTTTGGCACACAGCAAAAGGGAACCTTTTCTTATGTGAGCGTCCTTCTCATGTGTGAGCCCCCCTTCACAACAAGAGAAGAAAATTGGAGGGGATCCACTTGCTTTGCCCAAGGTCACAAAGCTAGTGCTTCTAAAGATGAGATGGACATTTTCTTGGCCGTCTTACCAAGCTAACATCCACACCGAGGCCTTCTTAACATGGCGAGGACCATGAGGGGCCATCACCCTCATTACTCCCATGTCAAGACCATAGAGAAGATATGCAGACAGCCTTAGGCTGTGATTCTGGACAACAGACAGTCATTTCCTAAAAGTGGTAGATGTGAATGACCACCCAAGTTATTCCTCTGTTTCTGCATGAAACTTCCCAACTCCCAAAGAAAAAGAATGCCCTTAACAAAATATCAGTGCCTTTTGCTTGACTGTTGAACTTCAGTGTTGGTCCTGCCCAGCCTCCCTGACCACACGCATAGGCACAGGGAACCCTTTCATACCACTGCTGTGAAACATGGCCATTGGTCTGAGTGGGTCTGGACCAGAGGAAGTTGGTGTTTACCACTTCTGATGGCAACAGTAAGATAAATCAGTTTGAAGCTATATTTTGGGTGACTAGCTTGATCCTTGAAAACCAAACTTTACTACAAATTTTCTTTTCTTTTAAAAAAATTTTTTTTAATTTAAATTCAAGTTAGTTAACATACAGTGTAGTTTTGGCTCAGGAGTAGAACCCAATGATTCATGTCTTACATATGACACCGAATGCTCATCCCCAAAAGTGCCCGCCTTAATGCCCATCACCCATTTAGCCCATCCCCCCCATAAGAGACTTTTAAATACAGGGAACAAACTGAGGGTTGCAAATTTTATTTCCTTATCCTTATCAATAAAGACATGTGGTCACTGCAGACCCTACCTCAAAATCCCGAGGTTAGATCATTTTTAGTATATTCTAGAACTTAACATTCTTGTGAAAAAGCTTCTGAAAGCTGAGCAGACAGATGAGTGTGTGTGAGGATAATGGAGGGTGTCCTGGCTTGAATTGTGACTTCCAAAAAGAGATGTTGAAGTCACAAAACCCCCCCGTAACTGTGAATGTGACCTTATTTGGAAATAGGGTCTCTGCAGATGTCATCAAGGTAAGATGAAGTCAGACTGGATTGAGAGGGGTGGGGGGCCTAAATCCAATGACAGGTGTCCTTATAAAGAAAACAAAATTTGGACACAGAGGCACAGGGAGAACTCCATGTAATGACAGAGGCAGAGACTGGAGTGACACGGCCAGAAACCAAGCCACGCCAAAGAGCCACGACCACCACCAGGAGCTGGTAAGACGCAAAGAAGTTACCCACCGCCGAGTCTCAGAGGGAGCAGGCCCCCCAGGATGTTGATCTCGGGCTCCATAACTGTGGCAGGATCATGGTCTGTTGTTTAAACCACCCAGCCTGTGGTACTCTGTGACCGCAGCCCTAGGAAGCTATTACAAGGTTGCATAGATTCTAGGGTATTTTTAAAAATTAGTTTGCTCATTAAAAAGCATATATTTAAGAGGGCCGCAGACCTCACTGACATACCCATGTCTCCCTTGCAGAAGCTCATAGGTAGCAGGGTGTCTGGGTGTCTCAGTTGGTTAAGCATTTGATTCTTGGTTTCAGCTCGGGTCATGATCTCACAGTGTGTGAATTCAAGCCCTGTGTTGGCCTCTGTGCTGACAGTGCAGAGCCTGCTTGGGATTCTCTCTCTCTCTTCTCTCTCTCTATCTCTCTCTCTCTACTCCTCCCCTGCTTATACTCTCTCCCTGTCTCTCTCTCTCTCTCTCTCAAAATAAATAAATAAACTTTAAAAATTTTTTAAAAAACAGCTCATAAATAGGAAAAATATGATCCCAGGAACCCCTCCCAGTGGCCCCATATTTTGCCTTCTTCAGCTTCAGGCTGCAGTGAGTCTCATCTGGAAAGAGAAAGGGCATAGGGACCCACCCTGCCCACTGCACATCTGGATCCTGGCTGCAGGGCGTCCTTGGCATCTACTCCTTCAACAGCAGAATATCAAGGGTTTGAAAACCCCATGTGGGTGAATGGATAATAAAAAGCGCATCAAGTAAAATTCCTTGAAACCCTGGTACAGGACCTGTATCAGAGCACACGTACTGAAATTGCAGTGACAGGTGTCTCCAAATTTGGTCAACCTAGATAGGGTATGGTTAAAAGCTGAAACATGGGGCCGTGAGTCAGCAATGTTGGCATCCCCATTTCTGTCTCCTTGCTGCTCTACAGAGCATGCATCTGTGAACCGCCCCAGCCTATCTGGACCCCAGGAACCCCAATATAACTACACCTGACTCCCCAGTACTTCGAATCACCACATTATCAAGAAATCACAGGAAAAATAAGGAGTCACATTAGATCTAACAGAGTGATTTGAGTTCCTCAGAACCGGGGAAGGAGTCGGTGGGGGAGACACATTCTGAATATTTGGTTCTTTAAAAGCCCCACATCTGTATTTCAAGCAAGCAGATGCTGAGGAGTAGCGATTCTGGAGATGACATTGACTCTGATCAGTCACCTGTGATAATTGTTATTAATAGTCAAGTTTGATCTCCAACCCAGTAACATCCTTCACACGGGCCAGATCCTGGCCTGCTGTGTGTATCTGAGCAGCCCATCCCCTCATCCAGAAAGCCAAACACTTGTAGCAATCTGGCAGGACAAGAAAAACTAAAACAATGAAAGCCAAAACCACTCTGAGATGATCTCAAACTGAAAGTGCAGCTTTGGTAAAAACCAGTGAGGAACGGCTGATTGCATCCAGGATTCCAATGACAGTGGGCCAAAGGGGGTCAGAGCATAGACGCAGATGGAAATGGCCCATGTTGGAGAAGGAAGACTGGTCAAAGGAAGACCAGGATAACGGTTACATGTTGTTATGGGTTGAATTGTGGGGTCTCCCCCAGAGACATGCACGGGTCCTAGTCCCCAGTACCTCAGAATGAGCCTTACTAGGAGATTGGGTCTTTACAGAGGTAATTGAGGTAAATGAGGCCATCAGGTGACCCTAACCCAACATGATAGTGTCCTTGTAGGAGGGAACACATGAACACAGGGACTCAGAGGAAAGAGGATGTGAAAAAAAAACATGGCGAAGCAGATTCCCCCCTCACAGCCTTCTGGCCTCCAGAACTGTGAGACAGAAAAGTCTTGTAGTGTGTTTGCCACAGTGGCCCCGGGAAACTGATGTAAATGTCATCTCCAAAGCCCTCCTCAATTTATTTCCATTAATCAGAATGAGTTTTCCGTCCTACGTTTTTAGGGTAAAAATGTATACGAAATCACATCAGCATCCTTGATGTACTCTTTTCTTTTTACCCATAGGGCTTATTCTACCAGGCACTGTTCTAAACAATGAAAATGAAGCCATACGTTCCCCAAGACACCTCTCTGAGGCAGGATTATTGTCATCACCCGTAGTGTGTGGATGAGGAAACCAAGGCCAAGGGGGGGAAGGAGTGTGTCAATGTCCTTGACCACTGGGTGACCCTGCTTGTCTTAAAACTACTCCCCCCCTCCTCCAACTTCTGGCCTATCAGTTCACCATGGTCTGATAGCTCCAGTCCTGCCCCACACAGATCCCAACATTCAGTTTGGGGGTTTGTGGAGATATAAGACCTTGTCTCACTCAAACCAAAGCCTCCCCCAGGGCAAGAGTGTGTAATCCAATCAAATTGTGCAGTTAGGTTGACAGCACCTGGGTTTCAAACTGAAAATAACACCAACACCAATGTTGGGCAGGCCTGGTCTTTGACCCTCTTCCCCAGCAGAGTGAACAGGCAACGTCACAGCCTGAGACCCCAGCTCGGCTCCCTTCCCACTCAGTGAATTACAGAGTGGGCTGAGATGCAGGAGAAGCTTCTGCTGGGAGGTAGAACAGAGCCATGGCCCCCGCCCCACATTCAACCCTTGTCCTGCCCGCCAACCCACACCTGGTCAGGTGATCTGGGGATGCCCACTCTACTGTAGCTGGTGACGCAGCTCACAGGCTGGGGAAGCTATTCCTCATGTGACAAAACAGAATATGCATGTCTAAGTTGTTTTCCCCTCCCTCCAGATAATTGCTGAAAGGGATGTGTTCAGCATCCATGGGAGTCAGGTGTTTAGAACCTGGGGTTTCTGGATTAACTGCAAAATGTTAACCAACTCACCGTAAGCACTCTTACCTGACACTCCTCTGGGAACATGAACGCACATATAACAAGGCGTTCAGGGGGTTCCATTCATTAAAATTAATTTCACTGCTAAAATTAAGATGCAGTTGCAGATGGAAAGTGAAAATGTTTGTAGAATAGGCAGGCTGTAAGAATGACTAGGGAAGCAGGAGCTACACGGGAAGTGAGACAACAGAGCAGAAAGAGGTTGGCTGGGGTGTGGGGCCCGAAGCTCGGGGCTGCCCCTCCCCGGGAGTGTCTGTGGCCGCTGGGCAGAACAGGCCTTCTCTCCTCAAGGTGAAGTTCGTCCCAATCAAAAACCTGATTCCTCTCAATCGATACTCAGTAGAGGGTTTGTAAACCTGGTGGTTTAGTTCAGTGCTTCTCAGACTTAGTGCATCAGAATCACCTGAAAGGCTTGGACAAAAACACAGGTTTCCAGCTGGTTCAGCATGTCTGGGGCGGGGCCCGGGCCTCTGCATTGCTGACGAGGGCCTGGGTGATACTGACATTGTGAGCCAGCCCAACCCTCTTTGAGAACCACTGCTTTGGGTAGTAGAGGCAGAGAGAGGAAGTGGGAACAGTGTTACCTCAGGAGCAGGTCCAGGACACCTGAGAGGGCCCTTGAGGGCAGATGTGCAAGCGTGCGGGGCATGAAGGCAGAGTCCATTTGTCACTTGTCTGTGAGCAGCCCCTCCCCACACATGCTGAGCCTGGTCTTTCCATAAACCGCCTCCTGGCGCTGCTCAGCTGATGCCCAGTGCATTTACCAGCTGCGCACCTCGGGCACGCGTCCTGACCTCTCTGAGCCTTGCTTTCCTCATTTAACACAAATGAAATAACACATGTAAAATACCCAGCCTGGCACATAGGGAACTGTAATAAATGTTAGCATCAATATTATATCACTTATTACTATTTAAAAATTTTTTTTGATGTTTATTTTTGAGAGAGAGTTTGCATGCCAGTGGGGGAAGGGCAGAGAGAGCAAGAGAGAGAGAGAGAGAGACAGAATCCGAAGCAGGCTCCAGGCTCTGAGTTCAGCACAGAGCCTGACCCGGGGCTCGAACTCTGACCAGTAAGATCATGACCTGAGGTGAAGTCGGACACTTAACTGACTGAGCCCCCCAGGCACTCCTATCGCTTTTTACTGTTAATGAAGAATTGACAAAATGTACCAGCTGCAGCAGCCACAGGTGCCCTTTGACCTCCAGGCCATCACATGCTCCATCAAAAAAGCAGACATACTTCAAGGGACCAAGGGACCAATCTCTGTCTGCCTCAGAGAGCTCTGCCCTTTGAAGAGGTTTTCAGGACTCGCTTCGTTATAGAAGCTGGAAACCCCATTTTGGCCCAGGGACCATTAGGCCACCACCAGAAATCCTAACCTTCTGACATTGCTTGTATCAAGGGCCAGGTGGGAGTCTAAGACTTACTGGAACAGGAGGTAAAAGAAAATACATAAAATTGTAGGGACAATATCTACCATCAATTTTTCCCCTCCATACTTGTTATGGGTTGAATCGTGTTCCTATATTGAAGTCCTAACACCCAGGACCTTGCAACCTGACCTTATTTGGAAATAAGGTCATTGCAGATATAATTAGTTAAAATGAGGTCATACCAGAGTAGAATGGCCCCAGTGCGATATGACGGGATATCTGGACACAGACATGTACGTACACAGACAGAACGCCATTTGAAGATGAAGATAGAGGTCCAGGTGATGCTTCTACAAGCCAAGGAACGCCAAAGACTGCCAGCAGCCCCCCAGAAGCTCAGGGAGAGGCTTGAAGAAGATACCCCTCCATAGCCCTCAGCAGAAGTCAACCCTTGCAGGCACTCTGATTTCAGACTTCAGCCTCCAGGACTGAGAGATGGCACTTCTGTGAGCCTCTGTTACAGCCGCCCCTGGAAACTGATGCATTTACTCAAGAGGAGCAGCCCTTGGCTTTGCTCAGCTCATACTGTCACTGAAGGAAGTGACAGGCAGAGGAGAAACACAGGAGACAAGAAAAGACCAGATGTCTCTGCTTGGCAAAGATGGAAAACATCCAACAGAAAGGTCTGAAAGGAGGAGGAGATGGATGATGCGATGTGCATCCTTCCTGTCCCTCCAAGAAGCTTCAGCAAAACCACTGATCTTCAATGTCTACAGCATCAGAACTGAGTGCAAATGAGAGAGTGCATGAGCTGGTGAGGGTCCGTGTGTGGGTGTGTGAATGTCACAGTGTGAGGCCTGTCCTTCAGCCATTCCTGGGCGCAAGGGTTCTGCTCTTCCCTCATGTGCGTCTGTACAGCTCCCTGTGGGCCTGGTCCTTGTCCGGATACACAAGCAACACAAGTTGATGCCTTAGGTAAGAACCCTGACCAAAGGGATGGCAAGGAGTTTCAGCAGTGGAATGTTTGTATTTGGACATATTGGAGGCCCCGTGTACGTCTAGATCCAGGAGGCAGTGGTGTCCCACAGGGTTTGGAGCTAAGAAGTCCAGGCTGGAGATGGGAGTCTGAGACTCTACACCATAGAGACAACATTGCAAGCCATAGGAGTGGACGGGAGCCTCCTGGAGAAGAAAATGAAGTGATAAGGGAAGAGGTGATGCCTTAGTAGGTGACCAGAAAAGAAGGATCAGAGAGCGAAAGAGAGAATGCTAAATGGAGTATGAGGAGAACCAGAGCCCTATTCCAATAGGCAAGGGAGAGCTTCCAAATGAAGGAGCAAGAAGAGAGTGAAAACCAGTTTCTAAGCTGAGAGGAAACAGAATATCCATTGGAGACAGCAACCCCCACACCACTGGCGAACTTGACTTTCAGTCCAGTGGAGATTGAGAAGCCAGATGACAATGAGTTGAAATGCAGGTATGGTGTGACTACAATATCTGTGAGGCCCAAATCCTGGGGCTGTGCTGGGCTCACTCTTCCTATCTAAATGAAAAGTGTATCCTTTTTTGAAAGATAACATGAAATTGGATCCTAATCAATGGTTCAAAATCTCCATAGAAGATTTGAACAGCTTGTTATGGTTTCACCAAGTTTCTACTGTGACCTTCTGTGTTTGGGGCAAAAACACTTCCCACCCCCCTGTTCTTTTTGTCCTATGGCTCTTAACTGTGGTTGAGGAAAAAGTCCATATTGAAGCGAAGTCAAGAAACACAAGTTACTATTGCAGGAAGTTTGGATGTGATGGGAGGGGTAGAAATTGACTACAGAGTGATGGATGTCAAGGAAGGGATTTTTTAAAGGTGCTGGAGTCTTCACCTTGCACATAGACCCTTAGAAAATATGTAAGTGAATGAGGGAAAGATTGAGGGTGGGCTGAGAGCAGAGGCAGCCCCAGATATCTACAGAACAAGCTGCCCCACAACGCTTGACATGGGCTGGGAATATCAGTCTTCTGTCTGATGGCTGTGGGTACCATGCTGTGTCTATCTGCCATATCTAGATGGATTTACCGACTACAGAATGCAGATGACACTGTGTGTGCCCCCCATTCTCCCTTGAGGACCAGAGCCATAGCTCACAGCTGAGATCTTTTCCAAGACTGGCCTTCGTTGGGGAGGGAACTGTCCTGTCCATGGCACCACCCCCTCCCTCACCAGCCAGATGCCAAGGACTGGTCAGTGCTGGGTGCAGACTTAGCGTTGACTTGGGAGGACTCTCATGGAGTCCAGTTCTGGAGTCCCTTGTAAGTCTGGCCGGGCCTTTTGCAATTACATCATCTCCCTCTGCCCAGGTCTTCTTCCCTCCTCCCTTCCGGGTGCTGCTCCCCAGAACACACCCCCAAAAATTTTCCTTTAGACCCACCTGCTAAACTCAGAACTCCTCAGATGCTAAATCATAATATCCCCAACAGGAGGACAACATATTGGCAAATTGGAGTAGAAAGGGATCCTGACATTCATTTGAGATCTTGAGTGTTTTCAAAAGTTTAGGTATAGATAGGAATTGAGAGGATAATGCTAATTTCTTAGGGAATTTTAGAGAAGGAAAGCCTGTGTTAGCAGTTTGGATGAGCAAGTTATCCATTGTGAAGTAGCTTGTTGGTTCAGAATCGGTCATGTGCCAGCTATGTGCTGGGTACTGGGTGCAGGGTGCCCATGATGAGGCCATGGGATCTTGTCCTCCAGGACTTCACACACCATTGGGCATCACTGTCAGAGAAGGTTGGTGGGGGAGTCCAAAATCCTAGTGTCTTCTTCTGTTTGCTTATCCTGCAGACACTTCTGGCCTGTGGTGACACTTCATGAAGGGACACTCTGTGGTCTTTCCTGCAGCTCCCTGTGCAGAGATTTAGCAAGGAACTTGCAAGTTTACTGCTTATGGTTGGTCAATGCAAACATACCCCCCATCAACCAGAAGCAACTTAGGTGTCCATTCTGGGGGTGGGATGTTCACTGTTACACAAAGAAAGGGTGCCAGACCCACAAGCCCACAAGTGGATGCAGTGGGTTCGTCTTAGCTCAGCCACGGAGGAGCTATGTCACCAACAGTCTTGGGTAGATGTTTTGCCTGTCTTTGAGCTTCTTGTTTCTGACATATAACATGAAGTGCTTGGACTAGAGAATCTCTCCTTTCCTTACTGGTTCTGAGAGATTCTTGTATTGGGGATTTTAAAGGGTCTTAATTATAAAGGTGTGGCGAATGACTTATGGGTCACCCAGAACCCCCATCAGGACAGAGGTATTCATTTCTCAGCTGCTGGGATTGTTGGTGGCTGAAGGTCTCAGAAGCATCCATGTGATGAGTGCCCTCTCACAGGAAGTCCTGTCCTTCCCTGGGGACAGTTCGCACCCAATGATAGATCAGTGTAGGGTGTCTTGAAGTCCTGGGCCCCTTGCCTCAGGGGGCCAGCTAAAGTACTACCCCAGGTCTGAGGCTCCCTGAAGATCACAGAGGTCCAGCCCTTCCCTCTGCCCCATACCTCTCTTTCCCTGGAGCCCACCCAGGGGAAATACCTCTCAGAAACAAAAAGCAGTGTTGAGCAAGCAACAGAAGAGGGAATTGACATAAAGTGGGGTGCAAGATGGCAGAAGCCATGGAGTAGCAAAGGGACACAGCCAGGTGGTGTGCAGGAGCAAGAGAGGGAAAGTCTTGCCCACTGTCCAAAAAGCAAGACCAGGTGGTGCAAGGTGATGTTGCCCTGCTTGTCTGTGAGAATCTCAGGTGTGATGAGAGCCAGCACAGGTGGCCAAGTCACCACCTCATGCTCCCTGGGCTGGCATTCAAGGAATGGAAAGCCGGTCACTTTCCTGACCTTGGAGACAGGAAATATGGGCCGCCATGTTCCACATGGGTGGCCTGTGCACAGGACTGCCCAGCCCCCTCCCCACCCCTTTCTGCTCCTTCCTCTCCCTCATAGGTGATAATTTCCTCCCTCAGTGGACCCCACAGGAGTAGCAGAGTTTCTGCTTTCTTAGACTGAATTCCCAAACTTCCTATCAACACAAGCCCCTCTCAGTATTCCTTTCCCACCCACCCATCCTACCAATTATATGGCTACCACTTAAAAGATTTGGCCAGCTAAAAAGGAGGTCACATTCCAAGGGCCCATGTCAGACATAGCATGTAGTTGTGTGTGCCAGTGTGGTCTGGGGTGCATGTCTGTGTGTGTGTCTATATGGTATGATGTGTGTTGTGTGTATCTGTGTGTGATGTGTATTGTGATGTGCATGTCTGCATTGTGTGGTGTATGTGTATATGTGTGTGGGGGGGGCTTGTGTCTGTGATAGATGTGTGATGTGTGTATCTACATGTGGGATACATGTGTCTGTGTGTGTGTGTCTATCTATGTGTGTGATGTATGGATCTGGGTGGTGTGGTGTGTGTGTGTCTGGGTGGTGTGTGT